>NW_017672417.1:148084-150838 GCF_001879085.1 Nicotiana attenuata | reverse complement strand
TAGCCGAGTCAGTTATGTTGTCCACATAATGACTCTTTAAGATAGCCTTATCCAAAAGTCCACCGGGTTCCCCTGAAACCCAAACGGACATTATCACGTTCTATGCATTTATTTGGAGAACTAAATGCTTTTATGCCAATTATTGATGTTAAATAGTCGAGTCCGGTGGGGGAAAGGGCCTAACCTTATTTTCTTGCAGATAATGAGGCACGAAATCCCCAGATTTGGCATGGTTACCAACATCCACTCGAGACTGCTGAACTGGTGGAAAGATCTTCATTCTACTGACCAGACTCTTTTCTGAAAATATCTAGGGAATCTACCCTCCCTCCTGGAAATCCAACCCAACAACATGATCATTGAAGTTGCTACTCTCTTTTGGGATTGTAAGAGGTCCGTCTTCCGCTTCGGGGAGATTGAAATGATGCCTTTGCTAGAAGAAATAGGAGGATTAGCCGGCTTAGTATGGGAGACTCCAAGTTTATTGATGCCTGAGAACCGCAAAGGTAGGGGTTTCCTCAAAATGATGGGTCTAAAGAAGAATCCAGAACTGACATGCCTCAAAGAATCCTATATCCCTTTCGATTATTTGTACGAGAGGCACGGTCACAGCAAATCCTACCGTACCTATCCTGATGAGTTTGCCATTACCTCATTGGGTCATATCCATCGAAGGGTCTTTGTATTCATGTTCTGTTTTCTAGGGTTGATTGTGTTTCCAATGAAGAAAGCAAGAATCCACACCCGACTAGCCATGGTCACTAAAACTTTAATGCAAGGAATTGGAGGGCAACCATTCAGCATTGTGCCCATGATCGTCGCAGAAATATGCCGAGCCCTAGAGAAATGTCAACGGGGAGCTAGTCACTTCGAGGGTTGCAATTTGCTACTTCAGCTGTGGCTCATGGAGCATCTACAAAAGGGTGAATACCAACAAGAGATCCAACGAAGGGACTGGGACGATCATATCGTTTTCCAACACCCAAAGTGAATGAATTACATCCCTGATATGTTTGCTCAGCCAGAGGATGCCAAAGGTTGGTTCAAGCTATTTGATAATCTGACCGAGGAGCAAGTACGATGGATGTTCGAATGGTTTCCAACTGAAGAATTCATCGCCCGATCCCGAGACGCACCTTTTCTGATATTAATCGGTCTGAGAGGAACGTACCCTTACGTCCCTCTCTGAGTTATGAGGCAAGCTGGTAGGAAGCAGGTTGTACCCAGGGTCGACAAGATGAGTCATTTCCGGGCTGACTTCCAGGCTGACGATAGTCCTTACAAGTGCCAAGCTCAGCATATATGGCACTGCAAGATCGTCATGGGAAGGGATACCATCGAACCAGATCGATACCACGCCAGTTGTACTCCTTACTATTCCGGTTGGTTGGAGGATAATCATGATGGTCTGGGTGAACCTGGGTTCGTTCGAGGTCACAGGATCATAGATGAAAAGGCCGAGGCACAGGTTAAATAAAATCAGCTACGCAAAAGAATCCGGGAATGCGAAAGTGAGCACCGTGAAATACAAGAAGCCAATCAAAAGTTAATTGAGGAATGGAAGGACATGGCCATCAATGCCAACAAGTGACTAGGATACCTGGAGAGAGGCATAGTGGAGCTGGTAAGAAAGTTTCTCAAAAGGGTCGACGACTGTCAGAATGCTGAGGGAAACGAAGGCGGACATCTGGCCAGAGCCTACCTATTGCTGGGACTTCACGATCTGGGGAAGTTATTTGATGAAGCCAGGGATGCCGAGTCTGGGGAGGGTCCTTCAGGGACCAAGTAGATAGGACTTTATCTTTTCGCTATTTAAATTGTAATAAGGCCAATGGCCATTAGTGACTTTATTTTCCCTGTTATTTAGTGTCGATTTAGGATTCGTCTTATTTTCTATCAATAAAATGAGGCATTTAGCATTCCAAGTTCTCCAAATCAACTTGTCGCTAGGCCTACCTCGGGCACAAAGAGGTTCCCAAATTAGGACGCGATTTACATTCCCGCATTATGTGTTTAAATATTGCATCGATTTTTCACGAACCTCACTAACTTGGTTACCTTTTTGTTTTATTTTTGTTTTGATTATTCCCCTCACCAAAGGTTAGTTCGAGCACTCTGGCAACATCATCCTATTCGACAAGATCCAAGGGCCCTCCACCCACTCCTCCTCTCAGTCCCGTCAAAAACAAGAAAAAAAGAAAAAATGGAAGATTTGAACAACACCAGAAAGGAAAACTCAACTGAACGGGTAGAGGTCACTCACGGTCATGGTACTTTGGTTCCCAAGGAGAATGCCTCCCAACTGGAGCAAAGGCTGCTGAATTTCAGGAAGAACTTGATCAAGTCCGGAATTTGGCGAATCTGTCATTTTCCCTCACTACTCCAGATATCAACTTCCCAAATGCTCAGAACCCCATACCTCCACAGAGTCTCCCAAAGCAACAGAACTACACCGCTCCTCACCACCACTGCAACACCTGCCATACTTCCAACAATACCTCGCTGCTCATCCTAGAACCACAAAACTCCACAAATGATCACTGCCACACCCACCATAACACCCCCATCTATGTGGAGATTGTGCCGCACTCCACCCCACCCATCTCAAACACATCCGAGCCTGATGACAAAGATTTGCTTATCAAGAACTTGGCTGAAGAACTTAAGAAGTTGACTAGCAGAATTCAGGGCGTTGAGGGAAGTAAGGGAGTTGAAGGGCTGAACTACGAAGATCTTTGCATACAGCCCGATGTC
>NW_017672417.1:142440-144037 GCF_001879085.1 Nicotiana attenuata | reverse complement strand
CAAATTAAAACTTACTACTTACCCCCCCCCTACCCCCCCCCCCCGCCAAATTGGAAACTGGGGCAGAATTTTGAGGAGGACCCTCAAAATTCCAAAGTAATTTCAGCCAATCATCGCAAGCAACCGTCAAAAGCATCAACCCGTTAAATTGGGGAAGAATTTTGAGGAGGACCCTCAAAATTCCGTAACAAGAGAGACACTTGGACTGCGAAAGCATCTGACATACCATACACTCACGAGACGAGCATTGTTCAGGAATACGACTCTCAGAATTATTACACTTACCAGAATCTGCTATTCACGTGCGTCGGCGATACTCCCTGTCCCCAGCAGTCACAATATCGCAACCTGCTATCAGCTAAGAAACCCTATTTACCATTTTATTCTATTTTTTTTTTTGCATTGCATAAGGCTACCATTCTGCCTTCCGAGACAAAACATTGTCTCCATCTGCATTTTCTACATTGCATAAGGCTTCCATTCTGCCTTCCGAGACTAAACACTGTCTCCATCTGCATTTTCTGCATTGCATAAGGCTACCATTCTGCCTTCCGAGACTAAACATTGTCTCCATCTGCATTTTCTGCATTGCATAAGGCTACCATTCTGCCTTCCGAGACTAAACAATGTCTCCATCCGCATCTGCATGGCTGAAAGATCGCCACATTATTTACACTTGCATGGCTGAAAGATCGCCACTTTATTTTTGCACGGCTGAAAGATCGCCACTTTATTTACGCTTGCATGGTTGAAAGATCGCCACTTATTGCATTCTGCATGGATGAAATATCGCCACTTCATTGGATTTCATGGGCTGAAAGATCGCCACCTATTGCATTTCATGGGCTGAAAGATCGCCAAATTTTCTGAGGGCGTCATCGTTCGGAGGCACCATTTACATAGCCTGAGAACACCATGTCATGGCCCGAAGATCCCTTTAATCTCTTGCATATCATTATTCAAAGGCATCATGGTTCGGAGGCATCATTCTCATAGCCCGAGAGCATCATTTCATGGCCTGTGAATCCTTTACTATACGCTTCATGGCCCAGGACATCATGGTCTGAGGACGTCATCCTAACCGTCCCAAAGACAGCATTCATGGTCCAACCGGGAACTTGCATCATGTTTAAATTTGCGCACAATCTATGCTCGTATTTCTTATTTGCAGGTAAACCGGCGAGCAACGGCTATCTCAGCAGGAGCAATCCCGCTCCAGTTCCCGCAGCCCTATTAGACCTTAACCATTTATCCCAAGCTGAATATTGCGTCCGTTCTTGAAAGGTCTCCATCGGTATACTCCGTCGACGGATCCCGAACTACATATGGCCCGATTCCTGTAAGACCAGGGATATATAGGCAGCTCAAAAGCCAGGGCACGACCAACCTTTTCAAACCATTTCATTCGGTCAAAATTGGTCATCATATCTTTACCCGACGACTCTTTCATCCTTCCCGGGTAAAGAGGGGCAGCTGTTGATACCCAATTTTTCCCTGTATATTCTTATATGCAAAATATCTTTAAAATAGCATATATATATATATATATATATATATATATATATATATATATATATATATATATATATATATATAT
>NW_017672417.1:138358-142420 GCF_001879085.1 Nicotiana attenuata | reverse complement strand
AGCCGGGTGGATCTGAAATGGGTCGTGGTTGGGTTAAATTTTAATTGGGTTATTTTGATTTGGGCGGAATTGGGGGGGTCAAATTGAGGCTAAAATTGAAATAGAAATGGGCTATGTGTTAAATAGCCAATTTCCCCCCTTTTTATTTTATAAAAATAGTTAAAATGATTTTAACAACAAATTAAAAGCGCTGAACTAACTAATAATATATAAATATTGATCTAAGAATACTGGAAATGATTTTATAATTGTAAAATGCTATTAATCGTAAAATAGGCTATAATTGCAATTATATGCAATTTAGCTTTAAAAATACCAAATAAATTTATAAAAATATGCCAAAATCACCTTAATTATATTTTGGTGTAAATACGAGAATAGAAATAAATTATTCACCACGGTGATAATTTTGGGAACAACTATTGGAATTTGTACTGCCAAAATAGACAATAATTGATTTTAAAAATCTTAAAAAAAAATTAGGAAAAAATACCAAATTTCTTGGGCATGCTTATATATGCATACACATGCTATTTTGAAAATATTTTGAGCATAAAATACATAAGGAAAAATTGGGTATCAACAGGAATCTCAGTCTTCTGGAACAATCCACCAGGTCTCCGTTGCTCGTACTTTACCTGCTGACAATTGTTGATACCCAATTTTTTTCTGTATATTTTTTATATGCAAAATACCTTAAAAATAGCCTATATATGCATATATAAGTATGTCCAAGCATTTTTCTATTTTTCCCATAATTTTTTAAGGTTTTTAAACTGATTTATTTCCCTTTTTCATCCATAAAAACTCAATAATTATTTCCAATATTATTATTTTGGTAATTCATTTATTGGAATTTTATATTTATGATAAGATATAGCTGAGGTAATTTTTTGCATATTTTTACAAATTTATTTAGTATTTTTAAGCTAAATTGCATATAATTGTAATATTAGCCCTTTTAAGATTCAATTGCGTTTTATATTCATAAAATTAAGTTATGTATTTTTAAATTATTAATTATATATTATAAATCATTTTAGTGCTTTCAATTAGTGTTCAGAAATTTATTTACTATTTTTTATAAATTAAATGGGGAAAAAAGGGCTATTTAACTTATAGCCAGATTTTGGCTTCCTAATTTAGCCTAAATTAAAACCCAATACCCCAACCCAATTAAACCAACCCAAGACCCAGGCCCAATCCTAAGTCTACCCGACCCAACCCGAATCAAACCTTGACCGTTGATAAATTTTGATCAACAGTCTAGATCCGCCCTTACCTAATTAAGCCCAAACGACCCCCCCAAACCCCTCTCATTCCTCACTCAATCGACCCTCTCCTCTATCTCTCTATCTTTGGTTCTCTCTAGAACCTTCCCTCTCCCCCTCCGCTCCGATGAGTTTTATCCATCTTTTCCGGCCACCTCCTGGCCTGGATCCAAGGTGGTTTCACCACCCACCGGCCATCTATGGCTCCTATACACTTGTTCGTTGGGGTTTCATGGTCTGAACACGAAGAAGCTTCATCCAGACCTGGTTCGATTCAAGTTTTATGGCCATCTCCGGCCTCGCTCCGGCAAGCCACGTCTGTTTTGAGCCTGGCCTCGCCTCCTCCTGGTTAGATCAACAACGATCCAAGTCTTTCTCACCAAACCCTAGCTTCTGTGGTTCTTATGATTTCTTTAGATCTGTTCTAGATCCAGGTTTTCCCTAAACTTTTAAAATGATTTTTGATATTTCTTTTATAAATGAACCATCATTTTCAAAACCGTTATTTTTCCGACCTAGGGTTTTTGAGTTATGTTTCTCTGATTTTCTTTTTCTCTTGTATGCTTTTCAGATTTTCTTTTCTCTTGTGTGTTTCTTCTACTATGTTTCTCCTACTATGTTCTTGTTAAGTTCTTCTACCATGTTCTTATCAGTTGCTTCTACTGTGTTATTTGTGTGTTTCGTCTAGCTTGTTTTCTCCTACTGTGTTCTTGTTAAGTTGTTCACCATGTTCTTATTTGTTTCTTCTACTAGTTCTTCTACTGGTTTTGCATATTGTTCTTTTACTATGCTTATCATGAATTCCTACGACTAAGGGAGCATGCTAAAGGTCTGAGTTCCTTTCTGAGACCTCTGAACCTGTTTCAATTAGTATCTTTTCCATTAATCACTTGCCCTTTCGTCTCTGCACTCGGTTAATGGCAAGAACCCTAAATTTGGGGGGTTCATCCGAGTTTTTAGACCATTGGCTATGTGACTTTCTTGTGCTTCATCTCTGAACTAGCTTGATTTCAAAAACCCTAATCTTTTGGACTTATTTGAGTTCCTAGAGTTGTTTCATCTACTGCTTCATTAAGTTTCAAAATCATTGCTTTAATTTTGTTTCTTCGTACGATTCTGAATTTTGCTACACTCTATAAGACCTTTACTTGACCCTTTTTTCGCATGCTATCGCTGAATTACCATATTCCTATAGTCTACGACTTACTTATTTTGCAATTGCATGACACTTTCACTTTGTCCTAAATTCAGCCTCGCATGCCTGATACTTGTGTACTCTATATATGCGCTGAACTTCCCTTCTAAATGGATTTCAATTATGATTGGTTTCAGACTTTCTTTGTATAAGTTTGATTGATTTTCTTTCCATGTTTGTTGACTTCCCTGTTACTCGATTTGAGTCAAAAGTTTTCCTTAGTTTTTCTGACTTGGTTCATTCGTGGACCAATGCTTACAAAATCTCTGACCCCCTTGATTTACTGAATACTGATGGATCCTTACCTTATTTGTTTTAAACCGTGTATTTCAAAATTCTTCCCTTAATTAAAACCCCTATGTATTTACCCCTAATTGCCTACTTTGCACAAGATATTTAGTTGATTTCTTTCCTTAAATAGTTTTACCGTTTGAATCTGAATTCCTTAATTAAAGGAAGTCTTGTATTGATTGATTTTTTAATTGATATTCAGTTCCTTAATTGTTTTCTTACCTTGTTTCTGTCTGTTCTTCACACTATAAATGCACGACCCTTTCATTGACAATCAGAGACAATCAGACACAGTCTTTTCTGAACTTACACTTATACTCAAAAAAGTATTCTCTTTTGTTTGCTTACACTGTGGCCTGTTACAAGACCTGTTGCTTGCTCTCTATTTGTTTCTTTGAAATTGGTATGTCCTGATTTAATTTTCAGCACCACAACAATGTGTTTATTTACTGTTTTTTTATCCCTGTTTACTGCTTATGTATAGTTCAACACGCATTATAGCTAATTGATTTCTTTCTGCCTGTTCTATTATGAATCCCAAACCCCTGTCCCCTATGTGTTTAAGCTATGGTTTGAGGCATGGCAGTATGCAAGTTATTGTCCATGAATTGAACTTGATCCCCTGGGGATCCTAGCCTCTAATAGTATGTGTTCTGGCAGGCTTATAGGTGTGTCAGCATTCCCCATTGCTGGGCATGCCCAAACTTTGCCTTTTTGCCTAAACGACAGGCTCTTTACAATTCCCTATTCCCCTAAATCCCCCTGTGTGTGCTTATCTGTAGTTGATTCCCCCTTCCTTTTCCCTTTTAGCACTCTATTCTGCACTTGCACACCTTCTTAGTCTTTAAGTTTTGCCCCCCTCTTGTGAGCCTTGCCTTGGGACCCTTTGAGCTCCCTCTGAACTTGGACACTTGAGGGTTGGCCCTTCCACTGCACTTGTCCCAATCTGATAATACATTTGGGTGTGAGCATTGCCCGGAGTCCCTTTGAGGCTCTTAGGGAAATTTGACACACTTAAGTGGGAGAAAGGCTTTGGATCATGATCTCATGGAGTTGGTTTACCTCATATTTCAGACATGAAGTCTGAATCAGGCTCTCCTTGGTTGTACTTTTATTTATATTTTTCTGATGTATTTTTTTTACTTTAATCTGGGCTGTAATAATTTGTAATAAACTCTTGGGGACGGCTAGTGAAAATGGTGGGTAACTATGTATGCAAAAAGGATAGAAATCATGCCTATAGGTTTCAAACAATTTCTGCGTTTAGATATCATGTTCATAGGTTTCAAACAATTTCTGCATATA
>NW_017672417.1:20308-137994 GCF_001879085.1 Nicotiana attenuata | reverse complement strand
GATCACTTCCGCGACTTTAACTACCGTTAACAGGGGTAGGGAAGGGTAGATATAGATATGATGACCACGCGATAATGTCACGTGTAGCCCCTCATTGAGGAGTGATTACCGGGCATTGTGTGGGGTAGACTCCATTATTACTACTAACTAAACCTACGGTACCCCCTTCCCTTTATTCTTTATTTCTTTCTTTTCAGACTCTTTATTTTTTTTTTAAATCAGCTTTCCTAATTGTTCTTTCAAACCTTGCTTACTTTCAAACCTTTATGTGATAAAATCCCCTCTTATTTGAGCCTTATTTTTCTATATGCTAATTGTACCCAAATTCACAATAATAGTCTGGCCGGGAACCACACTAGTGGATTCTGAGGGGTGCCTAACACCTTCCCCTTAGAATAATTTCAAGCCCTTACCCAATCTCTGGTTACTCAAATCAAACCTCCTTGGTGACCTAATGCACCCTAATCATTAGGTGGCGACTCTTTAAATCAAACCCAATTCCCAAAAGGAATGAGCTGTCCTCCCAAATGTCATAAACCCAATTTCGCGAGAAAAAGGGGGCGCGGCAACTGGTTTGTGTTTTCTATGTTGGATTAGTGGTTGCAAATACTAATTCGTGCCTATTTGACTTGAGCTCTTCTTGAAAAAAAGAGTTTGAGTCTAGGTAATCAGTCCAACAAGGAATTGGGGCGTACTCAAGAGATTGATAGCCCTAATTAAAGGGTTAAATCTAGAGATAGTAATACCCGACTTGAGCCTACATTGCTTGTATAGTTTCGACACCCAATTAGTCTTGAGAAAGTCAATTAGGGCAAAGTCACTCAAGCTACCGAGAGGTATAGAGTGAGTAGTGTCGTGCATTGGCGATATCGCGATCCCAAACATAACAACTTTGCCTTAGATTTTAGAACCCGTCAAGTATTCATCTAGGGGAAAGTCACTTCCCTAGTGCCTCGTTACCTATTAGAAAATCTTTCAAGCATTTATTCTTAGTTTAATTTAGCATCTCATTAGTATAAAAGTAGAAGTAATCAAAAGAGCAATTATGATTGGAAGCGTAATTAAGAGCATTACACATTGCTAGTTTAGATAGGAATCCAATTCCCAAATCTAGCTCCCTGTGGATTCGATCCCGACCTTTTTGGATAAAAGCTGCATCGACCTCTCTCGCCGCTCTATAGTGGTGCATGGTTGGCTCCGATCAATTACCTTAACTTTTTGATCGAAAGGGACTTCATCCATAGCAAAGAATTGATCCACCTTACACGGCCATGTTTTCAAATCATGTCCAGAAAATTTAGGAAATTTCAACCTAGAGTACCTAGTGAAGAAATTACCAGTAATTTGTTGATTAACATGATTGTTTCTGGCTCTCCTTTCAAGTTCGACATCAGCAGAGCAATCTTTGTTCTCTGTTGAAGATTCAGCCCTAAAGATTTCGGTTCCATTTCCCTTCCTGCCGAAGTTATTGATAGTAGCTCACATCTCCATCAATTCCTTATCAGCCATTAGATTTCACTCATTCATATTAGTTATCCCTTTCATAAGTTTCTACAACTACAATTGAATCTGAATAGGTTTTTTCCCCATTTCTTCAGATTGCTGGTCTTGACTTCTGTTTATAGTCACTATCTCGTTGTTTTTAGTCATGATTTAGTGTCGAGAATCGGGTATCTCTGATACCAATTGATGCACATAGTGCAAATTGAAGATGAAAAATGTTAGAAAACAAAGATTTTAGAAGAACAGTTAAGCTAGATCAGGGTAGCAACCGAGATATTAGCTAAGAGAAGAACAAGCTAGAGGAGAAGAAGAGTATTATTTTCATGAATGAACCCAAATGTGTACAATGAGATCTATATATGTAGCTAGATTTGATGCTTTCCCTTTCCCTCCATGTAACTAACTTTCTAACTGTAACTAACTTCCTATCTGCCTCCAACTTACTTTCGGAACCTTCCAACTAATTGCTTGCCACATCAGCTCACCTTAGCTAAGTATTTATAAAATGAAGCTAATTACATTAATTACTACTAAACATTACAACATTTTAATCCCTCTTCTCACTCCCTCTCTGTTATTGATCTGTTTTCTGGTAATTCTTTAATATCACTTATCTTTTTTAGACTATATATTCAAGCTCTGCCTTTGTAAGCCACATTTAAAACAAGATGGTTGTGGAAATTTTACTACTGTGTTTTTTTTCATAATCATGCATATTGATGATTTTATTCATGTACCAAATGTTTCTATAAATTTTTTTTCTCGACAAAGACAAGAATTTTGATGCTTAGGTTTCTCTTTGTCTTTTTGCTTCAGCGTACTATGAATTATCTGTATAATTTATTATTAACATGCTTCATTTCTCTTTGCAAGACATTCTGAATTTTTTTTTTGCTTTCCTTCATTTGTTTCTGTTTTATCTAGTCGGTTGATTTTCTCTACATATGTTGGTGGATTTTCCAGTTAATTCACATTTCTTTTGTTGTTTATTGCATGAGCCTTGTTGTTGCTTCCTTTTTTACTATTTTATCACCAAATATGTCTTTAATTTATCACCAAATAAGTCTTTAACTATCATTAAAAAAAAATCAAGAACTATGATAAAGAAAGGAACGAGAATTGGCAGAACAAAGGAACAAAGAATTGGAGTTAAAGTAATTAGAATTGAAGTTAGAATCACATTAGGAGAAAAAACGAAAAAAAGGCAAAACCTATACCTTTTACGTCGGAGTTGGAAGCGACAGAAGTTCCGGAAAACAAAGGGGACTAAGAAAAAATAGGTTATAGGTTAAAGATTTGGAGTTAAAATAAAAAATAAAAATAAAAAGTAAAGGGTTAAATAGAATTATGGAGTAATAAGTTAGGGCATAATCGGAAAGAAAAATAGGAAACAATCTCACTACACCAAATCGGTTGTTTCAAAAATTGGGACTTTTCATTATTTAGGAACAATAGATTTAACAATACAATACAGCCAATTTTAATGAAACTATCAAAACAAACATTATTCTGGAATAACAGTACAATACGATACAATGGATAACATCCAAACAAGCTGTTTGTAGTTTCGGACTGTGGTTTTGCTGCTGCTTTAGTCCATGGGACATGTATATTTCTGGTAACAAGATTGAAGCTGTACAAGAAGAGAGCAATATTGCAACCAGTAATAGATTCAATCCTCTCAATGTTAATATTGGAATCCAATCAACAAACTCCAACTTTACTGGAAGCAAGGATAAAGGGCACTGTAGCTACACGGGGTATGAAGCCCTTATCAAACTCTTAATTCATCCCAGTATGCTAGTCACATGGAATGTGAGAGGAGTGAATAAATCATACAAGCAAAAGGAGTTAAAAGTAGTTATAAAGGAGAAACAAATGAGGCTGATAACTACACTTGAGCGTAGAGTAACTGAAAATAAAAAAGCAAAAATTATCCAAAAAAATAGCATCAGGATGGAGTTGGGTGTCTAACTATTGCAGTAAAAATAAAAGTAGAATGTGGATACTACGAAATCCTAGATTCTGTGACTTTAGTATGATTGACAAATATGCACTATTTAGCTATGGTCAAGTTAGGAAGCATGAGATGAAGCTGGTATTCGAATTCGCTGCGATCTATGAACTTCATACAATACAAGAAAAGAGTTACTAAAGCTATTCTACACTTCTTTGCAACTGCTGAGATGTTTAAAGCTATTAATTGCACTTCAATAACACTTATTCCTAGAGTTAAGAATACATAATCAGTTAGGGAATACAGACCTATCTCATGCTCTACCATTTTGTATAAAATCATCTCTAAAGTCCCAACAAAGAGGCTACAGGAGGTTATAGAGGTATTGCTGGATAACTGTCAATTGGCATTTGTGCCAGGCAGACTGATAACTGATAGCATAATACTCCGCCACGAGTTAGTTAAAGGCTATGGCAGAAAAGGGCTATTACCAAGGTGCACGATGAAGTTGGATATGCAGAAAGCATATGATTCACTCGAGTGGGTCTACGTGGAGCAGGTTCTGATAGGCTTGGCTTTTCCTGATACTTTTATTAAATGGATCATGAATTGTGTGCGAAGTGTCTCTTACTCTGTTTTGCTGAATGGCTAGCCAACAACATCTTTTGATGCAAAAAGAGTCTAAAGCAACGGGATCCCTTATCCTCATTCCTTTTTGTTTTAGTTATGAAATACCTGACACAAAACTTGAAGTCACTGAGGCTGATACCAGATTTTTCACCCCAAGTGTGACAAAATAAAGATAATGCAGCTTGGTTTTGCTGATGACCTGTTTCTGTTCTGCAGGGGTGACATAGGATCAGTGAAACTACTTTACAATTGTTTCCTCCAATTTTCTCAGAGTTCAGGGCTCACAATTAATAAAAGCAAAAGATCAGTTTTCTTTGGAGGGGAACCAGAAAAGGATCAACAGGATATTCTGACTATGCTGGGATTCTCTAAGGGCACTTTGCCAGTGAGATATCTAGGAGTACCACGTAGTACAAAGAGGTTATCAGTATCACAATGTCAGTCATTGATCGATAGAATAATGGGAATAGTTACCTCATGGACTGCTAAATTCTTGTCTTATGCAGGTAGACTACAACTGATTAAAGGCATCTTGTTCTCCATGCAAATATTCTGGTGTCATATCTTTGTCTTACCAAAAAATATCATTCATAAAGTGGAGGCTATATGCAGAAGCTACCTATGGATGGGAGGAAATGAGATATCTAAGAAAGCTCTACTGTCGTGGAATAAAGTATGTTGTCCAAGAGTAGCTGGTAGACTCAATGTCATTGATATCTATGATTGGAACAAAGCTGCCATTTGTAAATATTTCTGGAACTTATGAAAAAAGAAAGGCAGCACGTGGATCAAATGGATCCACATCTCCTATGTAAAAGACAAACATATACGGGAGATTAATCTTACGCGTGGTTCTTGGATGGTGAGGAAGATATTGAAGGCTAAGGAGACAGTTGATGAAGCAGGTGCAACACACGAGGAGCTGATGAACATAAACTATTTCTCTATCAAGAAGTTGTACCTGTAACTCAGAGGGGACTTCCAAAAGGTAGCTTGGAAGAGGTTAATTTGCAATAATTCGAGATGCCCAAAATGGCTCTTTACAGTGCATATGGCTGCTCTTGGCAGGCTACTTACTAAAGATAGACTAGCTAGACGGGGCATGGTAACAAATTCAATTTGTTCTTTGTGCGAAAGGGAGGAGGAGTCTGCTGATCACCTATTCTTTAAATGCTAATACTCATAAGTTGTATGGTACAAGATTCACAATTGGCAGGAAATACAAAGAGAACCAATAGGGTGGCAATAGGAAGTGGAATGGACTGTCAAATGTGCGAATGAGAAGAATGCCATGGGTGAGATTTATAGAATTGTGATGGCTGGGAGTGTATATACCTTATGGCAAAAACGGAATCTAAGAATTTTCCAAGGCAAGAAGAGAAGAACTGAAGATCTATGCAAATTGATAATTCAATTCAAGACACCTATGGTCGAGGGCAGCGGAACAAAAAGTTAGTAGGGAGATTGCGTAGGATAAACTTCTTACCTATAGCAATGTTAGAATAAAATTTGTACGGGGGAGGAAGGATAGTAGTAGATAGTAGTTGAAATACTTGGGGTTGTCCAAGTATTATGGATTTTGTTCTATTTTGTAAATATTCTTTCCCTGGTAAATAAAAATACTTAATTACAGAAAAAAGAATCAAATCTAAGTTAAATTTGTGGGGTCCATCCCTATAGTTAAAAAGAAAAGAAGGGAATTTGTAAGATGCCCAATTGGATTTGGCAAATGGTGGATGTCAGATCACCGAAACAAGTTTTGACCAAACTTAGTTTTGATATCAATTTGCGAGAATCAAATTGGCAAGTTGCAACGAGGCAAGATTCTGATTGGTTGAAAGTGAGGCCACTCTTCCTATAAATAGATGCATCAGCTTCATTCTTTAGACACACATAAGTAACAAAACTTCAAATATTTCACAGATAGGAAGTGATATAAAAATAGTATATGTAGAAAAATAGAGAGTGTAAGTGATATTATATGTAACGACCCGGCCGGTCATTTTGAGAATTTAAGCTCCGTTTAGCGGTATAAGGTCTGGAACAGCTTCGCATTATGTGTATCGACTTACGTGCATGGTTGAATTCAGTTAACGGATGATTCGGAGTCGAATTGGAAGAATGATTCTAGTTTTGGAAGCTTGAGCGGTGAGAATTTGACCGGAATCGGACTTTTGAGTAAACGGCTTCGGAACGGATTTTGGGTGATCTCAACAGCTTCGTATGGTGATTTTGGTCTTAGGTGCGCATCCGGATTTGGATTTGGAGGTCCGTAGAGTAATTTGAGGCAAATCGGCGAAAGTTGGAAAAGTTGAAGTTTGAAAAATGGAGAAGTTTGACCCATAGTTGACTTTTGTGCTATCGAGGTCGGATTGTGATTCCGAGAGTTGGAACAGCTCCGTCTTTTCATTTGGGACTTGTCTGCAAAATTTGGCATCATTCCGGGTTGATTTGATTGGTTTCGGCACGAGTTTATAGAGTTGGAAGATTTGGATGTTCATAGTTCGATTCATGGCTCGATTTGCATTTCCGGTGTTGTTTGATATGATTTGAGACCTCGAGCGAGTCCGTTTTAGGTTATAGAACTTGTTTGTGTGTTTAGACGGGGTCCCCGAGGCCTCGGGCATGTTTCGGATGTTTTGGATAGTTTTGAACATGTCTGATTTCTGGTGTTTCGCACCTGCGACCTTGGAGCGCAGGTGCGGCTCCGCTTCTGCAGAGCATGGCCACTTCTGCGGTCATGAAGTCTTGCTCGCTTCTATGGAGGCTGGCACGCAGGTGCGAAGGCCCCTTCTGGTCCAGCTATCGCACCTGCGATGAAATCTCGCTCCTGCTATTCCCCTTTTCACTTCTGCGGTGTCACTGATGCGGATGTATATCCGCAGATGCGGTCCCTGGCCTGGTCAGCTAAGTTTGCAGATGCGGACTCTCTCTCGCAAATGTGGTCCTGCAGATGCGGTTTCTTGACCGCAGATGCGGAAGTCCTGGCAGAATCATATAAGTCGAGGGTTTGGCCATTTCTTCATATTTTGAGCTTTAAACTTCGGATTTGGGAGCTTCTTTTGGGGTTTTTCAAGCAAACCGATTGGGTAAGTATTCTTCACCTAGAATCTAACATATTCCATGATTTTATCTTCATTTTCATCATTTAATTTGTGTTTTGAGTTGAGAAAAATGTTGGTTTTTGAAGAAAGTTTTCAAAATGAAAAATCATGATTTGAGGGACCAAATGGTATTGGAATCTGATAAATTTTGTATGGTTGAACTCGCATTGGAATGGGTATTCAATTTTTGTAAAATTTGTCGGGTTCCGAGGTGCGGGCCCGGGGGTCGACTTTTGGACCAATTTTTGGATTTTATTAAAGATTAAGACTTTATGATCCGGAATAGTTTCTTATGTGTTTTATTTGTGCCTTGACGTTATTTTGGTTGGATTTGAGCTATCCAGAGGTCTTTTCACCCGAGAAGTGCATTTTAGAGTATCGGTCTGTCGTCCTTGAGGTAAGTATCTTGCCTAACCATGTGTGGGGGACTTCCCCTTAGGATTTGAGTCTTCTATGTTGATTGTAGTTCGTGTACGCGAGGTGACGAGTGCGTACTCGGACTTATTTGTGGGAAAATGGCCTTTTAGGGTTCTTAGGTCCTTATATTCACTATGTATGAAGTTATTCTTGATATGACTGAGTTTCCTATTTACTAGTTTCGCCTCTGCATGCTTAATTGGAATTAATTGCTTCATGATTCACTCTTATTGCCTAATTGACTCCTATTTGATTTAATTGAAGAATTTCACCTCTCATATTGTCATGCTATCTTTTCGTAGTTGCTTGTCTTATTTGAGAATTATTATTATCCCTCCTGAAATTGTTTGGTCTTAAGTGAAGCTAAGATCATCTTTCCTTAATTAAATTGTCGAATATCCTCGTAACTTTCCAACCTTAAAAGGAGTTTAGATAACCTATATATTTGTTGACTTGCCTTTATTTGGGACTACTGGACTCGTGTTGATTTCCTTGTTATTGACTTGTATATTGTGGGATCGTTGCCACATGTTAGTTTTCCCTTTGTTGAAATGTTCCCTTTATGCCAACATTCTTTTCTGTGGTTATTCCTTGTGAGCTGGTTCTACCGTTTCTTTGTGATTTACAGTTCTTGAGTTGATCTACTTTCCATACCTTGTATTATTGTCATTGTTGTTGTTATACGTATTGTGGTGATGTACGAGTTTTCTACTGTGCTGTAACTGTTATTTCTGTTGGTTGCGTTGCATATTTACTTTAGGACTACGGAACGGTATTCCGGGAGATCCCCCTGCATGTTTACTTTGGGACTATGGAACGGTATTCCGGGAAATCCCCCTGCATGTTTACTTTGGGACTACGAAGCGGTATTCCAGGAGATCCCCCTGCACATTTATGTTTGGGACTACGCGACGGTATCCCGGAAGATCCCCTGTACTGGATATTTACTTTGGGACTACGGAACGGTATTCTGGGAGATCCCCTGCACATTTATGATTTGGACTACGGGACGGTATCCTGGGAGATCCTCTGTACATTTACGTTTGGGACTACGGGACGGTATCCTGGGAGATCCCCTCTTAATATCACTGTGTTCTGAGCTGTTGTTTTCATTGATCCTATCCCTATGTAAACATTATATGTGATGTCCGTTCTATTCCTTATACTTACTAGCTGGTATGAACTACGTTAGGACACTTGCACAAGCATACACGTGACTAAACACCCTTATCGGATAGGAGGCTCCTTGATATTGTTGAGTATAGACGCACACCCTTGTTTATTTGCCTTCCATGTGAGAATGACTCTTTTGGGCACGTGAGTTGTCAGTGTAATTATGAGTTGTGATGAGGGCACAGGATGCCAAGTGTTAGGGTTCGGGTACTGAGAACCGTATTGTATGATTATGAGATGAGGTGTCACAGGGTGACTTATATTCGAAGGATATTTATTTGAAAGGGGTATATTCGAAAGGTACTCATTTTTAGAGAATTATTTTGGGAAAAAAATTTACTTGAAGGAAGTATATTTCGAAATGTTTTTATCAACTGAAGGATTTGACTAATTAATTGAAGTTTGTTGACTATGACCTAATGTGAAAACTGCCGTAGTTGCTGAGTTATGATTTGTCCTTACTGTATTTGTGATTTTGGATTTGGGTTGTATTTCTGTTCACTTTTATGTGCTTTATTATGGTGTTTCTGTTTTCTTTCCTTATTGTAGTTACTGTATTGTTAGCAATATCGCTTAGTCTTTATATAGATATCATCTTCGGTTGTTTCTATACTTATACTTGTTCTGCGTATTAGACCGTGGGTGTCTTGACTGTTCCTCGTCACTACTCCACCGAGGTTAGTCTTGATACTTACTGGGCACCGCTGTGGTGTGCTCATACTACACTTCTGCATATTTTTTTGTGCAGATCCAGGTATTGTTCGATAGTAGCTGTGCGGATTCTTACCGAGGAGACTCAAGGTAGCCTTGCTGTTGCGTTCGCGGGCTTCGGAGTCACCTTTCTATTTTATATTCACACTGTTGTACTTATTTCCATACGGTTGTGTTTAAAAATTGTAGCGAAACTCTATAGAGCTTATGACTTGTACTACCGGGTTTTGGGAATTATAAATTTTGTAGAGATTTCTGCTTCGAGACCGTCAAATTTCATTTATTATTGTTGTATTTCAGTATGAGTTAGGCTTACCTAGTCCCTAAGACTAGGTGCCATCACGATACCCAAACGGAGGGAAAGTTGGGTCGTGACATTATAGTGAGGTGGGAATATCAAAAGAGGGTTATTTCTTTTGAGTGTATAGTGGTTCCTGGAGTATTTACTCGGGACTACGGAGTATAAAATTTCTGGAGTATTTACTCGGGACTACGGAGTATTTACATGGTTTTTCCCTTATTTAGAAGGATTTTTCACGTCAAAATCTTGTGTTCTTGTTGTTCTTTTTATTCATGTTGATTACCATATCTCGGTACTATGTTATTATTCTACTTTTATTACCGTGAATATTATTTCTGTGTGGGTTTATTCCTAACAATTGGTATCAGAGCACAGGTTCTACTCGTTCGCAGATATACTATTCACTGTCGGTGGTACTATACTCGGTGGAAAAAAATGTCCGGAGTAAAGTACGAGGTAGAAAAATTCAACGGAGATTGCGGTTTCTCAACATGGCAAAGAAGGAGGAGGGATCTGCTCATCCAATAAGGATTACACAAGGTACTAGATGCTAATGCCAAAAAGCCTGATACCATGAAAGCTGAGGGTTGGGCTGACTTGGATGAAAGGGCTGCTAATGCAATCAGGTTGCACTTATCAGATGATGTGGTAAATAACATCATTAATGAAGACACTGCATGTGGCATTTGGACAAGGTTGGAAAGCCTATACATGTCCAAAATGCTGACAAATAAATTGTACCTGAAGAAGCAGTTATACGCCCTACACATGGGTGAAGGTACGGATTTTTTGTCACATTTAAATGTGTTTGACGGACTAATCACACAGCTTGCCAACCTCAGCGCGAAAATTAAGGAAGAAGATAAAGTCATCTTGCTATTGAACTCATTGCCATCTTCGTACGATAATTTAGCAAGAATCATCCTACATGGTAAGACTACCATTGAGTTAAAATATGTCACATCGGCTTTCTACTCATTGAGAAGATGAGAAAGAAGCTTGAAAATCAAGGACAGGCTCTCATCACAGAAGGTAAAGACAGGATTTGTCAAAGGAGTTCGAGCAACTATGGTATATCCGGAGCTCGTGGGAAGTCTAAGAATCGATCCAAATTAAGAGCCGAAAATTGCTACAATTATGATCAACCAGGTCACTTCAAAAGAGATTGCCCAAATCCAAGGAAGGTCAAAGGTGAACCAGTGGCCAGAAGAATGACGACAAGATAACCACCATGGTGCAAAACAATGATAATATTGTTCTTTTCATAAATGAGGAAGAAGAATGCATGCACTTGGTAGATCCAAAGTCGGAATGGGTGGTTGACACAGCCACATCTTACTATGCCACACCAGTAAGAGATCTTTTTTGCAGATATATAGTAGGTAATTTTGGCACGGTGAGAATGGGTAACACAAGTTACTCAAAGATTACGGGGATTGGTGACATTTGTCAGATGCACATTGGTTCTAAAGGACGTGCAACATGTACCTAATTTGCAGATGAGCTTGATCTCGGGAATTGCTATAGACCGAGATGGATACGAGAACTATTTTGCAAATCAAAATTGGAGACTCACCAAGGGATCATTGGTGATTGCAAAGGGAGTTGCTCGTGGCACGTTGTATAGGACAAATTCGGAAATATGCCGAGGTGAATTGATCGCGGCACAAGATGAGATTTTTGTAGATTTGTGGCAAAAAAGAATAGGTCATATGGGCGAGAAGGGATTGCAGATTCTTGCTAGGAAATCACTGATCTCGCCCAAACTCACACCATAATTAGGTAGCGAGGCGGTCGAAGCAATAATAAATCCCAACACGGGTAGGGGTCGAATCCACAGGGAGTTAGAATTTAGATTAGGTATATAAGTAAATGTATGGTGTGACTCAATTTGGACTTCCACATATTCATCGGTTGTTTCTATTTCTACTTTTAGCTAATGATTGCAATTAATAAACTAGAAGATAATGTTTTTGGTTTTGGTTGTTTTTCAAATGATAAAGGAATCTAGGGTCGTGACTTCCACCTAGGTGGCTACCTAACGGGTTGTAAACTATAGAGCAAGTTTGATTTATCGGGATCGTAACATAGCAATCACACGCAATTGCTCACTCTATACCTCTCGGTAGTTTGAGTGACTTTGCCAAATTTGGCTTTCTCAAGCCCAAATGGGTATTTGCACAAATCAAGTGATATATGCTCAAGTCGGGTCTTACTATCTCTAAATTTGACCCTTTAATTGGGGCTATCAATTTCTTGAGTTCACCCCAATTCCTTGTTAGCCAAATTTTCCTAAACCTTGTCTCTCTTTCTCAAGCAAAGACTAGGTCAAATAGGCATGAATCAATATTTGCAACCATTAATTCTAGGATTTAAGCATAAACAAGGCTAAATATCACTAACCCAATCACAAACAAGCCCTAAAATTAAATACCCATTAAGTACCCACACTAGGGTTGAGCCACAACCCTAGCTAAAGATTTAGGTACTCATGAAAAATAAAGAAATACAAGAAGAAATTAAGATAGAATGCATAATAATTGACTAAACAAAGAAAATACAATGTTAAGAAGTCAATCTAGTACAAAATTACTCAAAGAAGTAAAAAAGAAACCGCTCAGATGCACCTCTGCAAACTAAACTTGACCTAAAAATGACAAAAAGTTCTATTTATACTAAGCTGAAAATATCTAACAAAAATGCCCCTGCGAAGGTTGTGCGGCCGCATAATTCTGGTGCGGCCCGCATAATGGGTTTCTGTGGCCGCACAAAAGTGATGCGCTCCGCAGTCTTGGGAGTTTGGGCTTGGCACTTCAGGCTTTTGTGGTCCGCATAAAAGTGGGTGCGGCCACACAAAAGTGCTGCGCTCCGCACTCCTTTACTTTCCAACTCTTGCGGCCGTACAAAAAGTGTTGCGGTCCGCACTCCTTTACTTTCTAGCTCTCTGAATCTTCAATCGTGAGGAGCGCATAATAATGGATGCAGCCGCACTTGATCTCCTATGGCTGCACAATTTCAGTGCGGTCCACACTCCCTGAGTTGACCAAAAACCACTCTCTATATCTTCATTCTGTAGCCGCACTGCTAGCTCTTTTGCCCTATTGTGGTTCTCGTTCAGACTCCTTTATGAGTTGATTTTGACTTTTTTGGCTCATTTCCCAATATTCCTGCAAGTAAGCACATGTCGTTAGTTTCCGGGAATACCTTTAAACATTTTTGAGCTAAAACGCAAGTAAAAGAGGGCAAATAAGCGGTCAAAATCCCTACCTATCAACTCCCCTAAACTTAAGCTTTTGCTTGTCCTTAAGCAAATAAGGCAATGCCCACCTTCACTAGAAAAAGGGATATTTCAGCTAGCCTAGGGTGAATCAATTACACATCAATTGGGACAAACAATTACCCACAACACATATGAATTATCAACAACACCATGATATGACTTTTTGAGTACCATAGTTCTAGTGTGACTCTAGAGCATCAAGAGTTGACTTTATTCATCAAGGAAGCTCGCTCTTTCATGTAGGTCATTGTGGATCCCAAACTCCTCCTCCTCTACTCTCCATTAGCAAATCTCACTTTAGAATGTAACACTCAAGGCAAGGATTGTGAAAATTTTACTCATCTCTCTCCAAAGAATGTCACAAGTCCGACTTTGAGTACCATAAGCTTACCCCTTATGTAAATCACCACTAATGTAAGCTCACTCAACTTGAAATCAAGAAGGGCTTTTGCGGTATGCATTGAAGGCTTTTGGATCAAGGTAGGACTTGTTGGAATATGATGGTTTCATCTTCCCTTAAGCACTCCATTTTCTCTTTTCGGCTCATACTTTTTCGGCTCTTTGAGTCATTTTCTTTTTCCTCGGGGAAGTTAGAGAAACGTAATGTCACTCTTTCTTGGGCATGACATTAATTTTTCTCCTTTTCTATTTACTTCAACCTTTCCTCCTTATTTTCTTTTGGATTCCCTTCAACTCTTCACTTTATTCATTTTCTTTTTGGCATTATTCTTTTTGTTCTTTTTTTCTTTTCTTTGCCTTCCCTTTTCTTCATTTCTTTCTCTTCGGTGTACCTTTCATCACTTTCAAACTCCTCTTCTCTCCCCCAAACTTATGTTTTTGCCAATTGTTTCTCAAGAATGCTAAGGAAAGATCAGGTGCCAAGAGAGGGTCATTACAAAATGGATGAAGGCTTGTAACGTGGTTATTGAAAGAAAAAGGGCTTCGACCCAAAGGGGTTGACTAGGGATATCACACTGGTAGGCCACGAAAGATTTCAAATTTTAAATTGGATCAAGGAGAGCCTACGATCATTTCTCAAGCCAAGATACACTTAGAATTTCGCCTAAACAAACATTCGGGGCAAGTTCTAGACCATTAACACGGGTACTTGGACTTGTAACTAAACATCTCACCTCTCACGCTAAAGAAAACAGAGTCAAGGGCCCATAACAACCCTAGCTAAGATTGAAAATCACAAATGGCTCGATTTGAACCACTCGATGACTGCTTAAGTGAACACAAGAGTCAAAAGAGTGGCTACCTAAGCTTAAGTGTGAATTTAATGATTAACAAAACAAGACTTATAACAAGTCTTGTTGCATTTCCATACTGGACAGAAAGAGAAGTCTTGAAGGATAAGAAACTCAATTTGTTCCTAGGTGGCTACCTAAGCTTAAATGTGAATTTAATGATTAACAAAACAAGACTTATAACAAGTCTTGTTGCATTTCCATACTGGACAGAAAGAGAAGTCTTGAAGGATAAGAAACTCAATTTGTTCCAAAAAGCTTCAAAGAAGCAGAAGCAAATTTCGTTCACGAATTTCAAAAAAGCAGGAGCTAATTTCGTTCAAAAATTTCAAAAAGCAGAAGCTTAATCCGATTTTTGAAGTTCGAAGTTCAATCCACGAAGGTTTCCAAAGGAATATCATACGGAGTTTTTCCTACTCCAGGTATATTAAGGTCATCCCTTCTTTCTTTTGGCATCGTCCAAATTATACAGAAGAAACGATCAAACGCACAGTTTCCATAAATTACTCTATTCATAGAAATACTAGGGATGTCTATATTCTTGATTCCCCATGTGAATTATTATTCTCCTTTGTTCATGGGTCTCAGAATAATACGAAGTTGAAAAAGTTTATTCGGAAGGAATATTGAGATTATTACGTATTTTTTATGCATTTCACCCATTTATACATGTGCATTGACCCATGACCAGATGGCGTTATATAGTAAATATATGTATATGGAATATGGGAAAAGGTTACGGCGTTATATACGCACCACCACCTGTCAGCTGGTATATGTTGATGATGTTGCCCCTAGTGGCCGAGACGATATGATGGGATGCCCTCAGAGGCTTGATGATATTATGTACATCTATACCTATGCATGACATGACATTTATATGCACGTGCATGACATTAAAAATATTTCAGAATTTATAAAGTTATTCAGATTTACAGATGGATTTCTTTGTTCCATATTTCATCTATGTCTCTTATGTACTAATTTTCATGCCTTACATACTCAGTACATTATTCGTATTGATGCCCTATTTCCCGGGGCTTGCGTTTCATGCCCGCAGGTGCAGGTAGGCAAGTCAATGTCATTCTTAATGAACCCGGTTCATCTAAAAAGACACCTATCAATAGCAAAGTCAGAGTCTTGGTACAGGAGAGTGAGGCAAAGGATATTGAGATAGCAAGGCTGAAGACACGATTGGTTAAGGTAGAATCTGAGAGAGATGTTCTCAGAACTGAACTTGCAAGGGAAAAGGAGAAGAATGATGGAATTCTTCAAGACATGCTGAAACTTCTCCAAGAAAATAACCCAGCCCCTACCTCTTCCAAGCCTTAAATCCTAGCCTAGTGTAGATCAACCAGTGACCCAGTTCGGGACGTTTTATTTCTTTTGCTCATGTTTTCAGTATTTTTATTTCTTCTTATGCTTTGTGGTAGAATCTTATCAATCATCAATGAAATTCACTACTTTTGCTCTAACTGTTTGTTCATATTTCTTTGATGGTTAAAATTCTTAGCTTGATCTATGATGATTAATCCATGATTGCATTTGAAGTAGCCCAGTGGCCATGAGTAAGTTTTAAAATCTGGTTATCTCACATTTTTATGCAACTTTTCGATGATGCCAAAAGGGGGAAAAAAGGTTGTGCTTTAAACAAGTGATGTTTACACTTTGAACAGTGATGTTTATAACCTAATGTACCTGGTTCTTGATGATAAGTGATAAAAAGGAAAAATGTTTCTAACATTGTGTTGATGTTGAGCTAAGTTAAAACAGGGCCTAAGCTTATGAAAAGCACAGAGTTTGTCATCATCAAAAAGGGAGAATTTATTGGCCCAAGTAAAGGTTTGTTTTGAAGATTGACAAAGGAACTCAGGATGAACCAGGTCCATCACTCAGGTGCACAGAAACGGGAAAATTTGAGCATGTGGGTTTCACGTGAAGGAGATAAGCTTAACTTGGTGTATTTAATATCTCCTGATCGAAAAGGTTGCATAATTGATAAGGAGAAGGAGTCCTTAATCAAAGAGAACACAATTCAAGATAGGGAAGGAGTTAGAAGTTGAAATCAACTAGAACTCTTCCACCAAGGAAGAGTTGCATCAGAACTCTAGTTATTTCTTCATCTACTAACTCTATAAATTGCAGGATGTTCTCACATTAAAGTGTTGCACAAAAACGCAGAAGTTAAACGTGAATTGGGAGCAAAATACCAAGGCTTTTTGCAAGCAGTTCGTGTGTGATTCAAGTGTGCAAACCAAAAGCTACATGAATTAGATTAAAGAACCAGCTCCATAAAGAGTTTTATGTGTCTTTCTTTATTTCTAGTTTAATTGTAGTAGGTGTTTTCATATTGTACCTTTCAGCTTTATCTAGAAGCAATTGTAATAGGTATTTTGAGTATTCAAGTTAGAGTTAACTTGAAGTTGTCGCAGCAGTTAGAGGCTGGTTGCCACAACGGGATTAGAGTTAATCCTTAGGTTTACAAAGAGTTTTGTAAATGCAGTTTTGGCTCAGTGATTTTAGTGGAAGTTTGGGAAAATCCTACTGAGTAGTAGGTCGTGGATTTTTCACCTTTTGAGCCAGGTGTTTTCCACGTATAATCTCTGTGTTCTTTATTTTATGTACTTTTAATTCCGCAAACAGTAGTAATAAGTACACCTAGAAGAACCAGGTCCTTCCAGAAGCAGTTTAAGCGAAAAATTGAGTACCACACAAATCACCCCCCCCCCCTCTTGTGTGGTATTGACGTTTAGAACATCAACCCACTATTGTATCTAAGATGGAGGATCGGGTTCACCGGTTCGTGATGGGATTAGAGCCTCACTTGCTTAACAATTGTATGTCGATCTCACTTCATCCAGACATGGATATTTCCCGTATACAGGCATACGCTCAGGGTGTAGAGGAGTGTAAATAGAAACAGAGGGCCAATCGTGAGCATGATAGGGCCCAGAATAAGAGAGCGAGGTCTTCGGGACCTTCTGGTGAGTTTCGAAGTGGTCAGAGGCAGAAGTACCTGAGGTATCCAGCCCAGCCATTGGCTAATATGCCCCCTCAGTTTGGCGGTAAGAGATTTGATCGTTCCACATATTCAGGGTCAGGTTAGAATTTCAGGGCCTCAGGTTCTCACTATAGGGGTGAGTCAAGTCAGATGAGGCCGCCCTTGCCACGATGTGCTCAATATGGTAAGCAACATACCGGGCAGTGCCGTATGGGATTAGGTATTTGTTATACTTGTGGTTATCCACGCCACGTTATGAGGGATTGTCCGATGAGAGGTGATGCAAGCATAGCTCAGCCAGCGGGATCTATAGCTGGTTCTGTTACATCCCGTACTTTAACGTTAGGATTCGTCGAAGTATGAGTTGGAAAGGATTAAGGTTATACATGAAGATACGGATGTAAGACCCTGTAAGTTTGAAGAATTTCGGAACTACTATATATTGGCTTGATATGTATTTTCTTTGAAGTAAACCATTTTCGGTAAAAGTTGATAGATACGATTTTATATGGTTGTGATAAGTTTTAAATTAATACATGAAATGTGGGAGTTTATAAATGAGGTTTTATTTATTATAAGAGTAGATAGTATTTTATCATAAGAAAAGTTATCCTTTTTCCGTTTTGAGAATTTATAGTATACAAAGAATTTCTTTATTGTAAAGATATGAATTATTTTTTTCACAAGAAAAGAAGGTTATCTCTTTATCATTTTAAGAATTAAGCGTACGATAATTTTTACACTTTATATGAGTTTAGAAAAATTATAAGCTGAGAAAATATATGTATTTTCATATGGATGTTTTAATGAAATAATAGTGTATGTATTTATTTTATATGGCACCACATGACCACGATAGTAAGATGTATAATGTGTATTAAAAGTGAATAGTATTTTAAGTAATTTGAGATAATTCTTAAATTATGTAGATAATTGAATAGTTAGTGATTTTTAGTGGGAGATTAACATGTAATTAGAAATGGGTGAATAATTATTGGTATAAAAATCACCCTCCTAACGTGGCAACAAGGGATAATGTTTGTCAACACTAAAACATGACTCTTTAGTTTATATAATAGGTGGCATATATAGAGGAAATTGTGGCTAAGTCATCTCTTATGTAGGGCCCACAACTTATAAATTTAAGAAGTCTTATTAACTTGTTAAAAGGATGATGCTATTTTCTAAAACGGAGAACTCTATCTCTCGTGGTGGCAGGAAGTTGAGTGCATGCATAAATGTTATATACTCCTTCATTTGAAATGTTTTCCTTGGTAACATTGTCTCCAATTCTGTTATTGAGAGATTACACAAAATCTATAAGGATGTAAACAATCTACTTTCAACGGAAGGGAGTGACTTAGCTAGTCACTGGATATCTACCGAGTGTTGTATTAATTTTATTTTCTTACATTGTTCCTCCATTGATGATGCTAAGATTTGTTAAGTGTTGGAGGAATTTTGGGGATACCTGACAGAAGAAGGCCGAAAGGAATTGTTTGATGATATAGAGTATGGAGTGAATATTAGTCGGATAGGAAATAACGTGCTATGATATCAAGAATATCTTAAGGATTTTTTCCTACTTCGATCAAGGGTTACATGTTTTCGCAAAGACGTGTATTAGAGGAATTGTTAAGAGAATCGGCTCAGGTATGTTAAGGCTAATCCTTTCTTCTTTTGGCATGATCCAAGTAACGATACGTAAATGTAATAATATTCCATAAGTGGTTCTACTCTTAGCAGTTAAGGATGTCTTTGTTATTCATTCCTGTAAAGTGATATTCAAGCATGTATAAGTATGTATCTAGTTCCCTATTGAGGTATTTTGATAAAGATATTAATGTTCATAATATAGTGATACATGTACATGCATCTTCATGCATTTACCACCGTGCTACGGCCGGTCGGGCATTTACCACCGGTTGGGCAGTTATGTATCATTATTTACCACCGGTTGGGCAGTCATGCATATTCATTTACCATCGAGCTACGGCCGGTCGGGCAGTCATGAATTTACCACCGAGCTACGGCCGGTTGGGCAGTTACGCATTTACCACCGAGCTACGGCCGGTCGGGCAGTCATGCATTTACCATCGAGCTACGGCCGGTCAGGCAGTTACCACTGCCCAGTTGGGCAGTCATGCATCATACATATGGATAATAGTCTCAAAGAGAAGCATTATGTATATGTAAGTATAATAAGTATGCATATACGGTGGCACTTTAGAGATTCAGGTTGATTCTTGTACGTCTCTAATTAATGTTGAATAATGGTTATGTTTCAGTTGTGCCTTACATACTCAGTACATTATTCGTACTGACGTCCTTTTGTTGGGGACGCTGTGTTTCATGCCCGCAGGTATAGACAATCTGTTTGACGATCCCTCATAGTAGATGAGATTGGCATTCAGCAAAGGATCGGTAAGACTCCACCTCATTCGGAGTGCAGCCGAGTCTATGAGTCATCCTGTCAGAGTTTAACTACATATGTATGGGTCAGTTGGTACCCTATCCCATTTTATGTCAAATAATCTTAGAGGCTTTGTAGACATAGAGGTTTACTATGTACAGTATATCAGAGGCCTTGACGGCCCATATGTATTCATGTTTTATGAACGATTGTTCATTAATATAACATTTGCCCACCCATAGTTGTACATTACGAGTTGTGGCCATGTTGGCCCACGATAGTTACCAAGAAAATGTATGAGTTACGGAGTGGTTCGCTCGGGCTAGTGCGGCACCGGGTGCCAGCCACGCCTCCCAAGGCTGGGGCGTGACATAGTGGTATCAGAGCGGGTCATGTCCTAGGGAGTCTACAAAGCCGTGCCTAGTAGAGTCTCACTTATGGGTGTGTTGCGTGCCACATTTATAATTGAGAGGTTATAGGGCATTTAGGAAATATTACCCTTCTTTTGTTTTCAAATCGTGCCACAGAGCTGAGTCATACGAAGTCAGTATGAAGCTTTCGCCAGATTTTGTATGCACCAGAGGTGCAGGTATCACAGTAGAGCTTGGTGGATGGAGGGTTACGAAAGAAATAGAAGATACGATGCGAGATTGAAAAGTAAGTAAGATAAATGTGAAGAAGATACGAGATACTCAAGTACAAAAGGTTGTGAATAGTCAAGACTTCAGTTATAGTTTGGGTTTTAGTTTATGTTACAGAGGAAGTAAAAATTTTATAAATCTATAAGAGTTAACATTCGAGGACGAATGTTCTAAAGGGGGGAAGGATGTTACATCCCGTACTTTAACGTTAGGATTCGTCAAAGTATCAACATATGAGTTGGAAAGGATTAAGGTTATACATGAAGATAGGGATGTAAGACCCTGTAAGTTTGAAGAATTTCGGAACTACTATATATTGGCTTGATATGTATTTTCTTTGAAGTAAACCATTTTCGGTAAAAGTTGATAGATACGATTTTATATGGTTGTGATAAGTTTTAAATTAATACATGAAATGTGGGAGTTTATAAATGAGGTTTTATTTATTATAAGAGTAGATAGTATTTTATCATAAGAAAAGTTATCCTTTTTCCGTTTTGAGAATTTATAGTATACAAAGAATTTCTTTATTATAAAGATTATGAACTTATTTTTTTCACAAGAAAAGAAGGTTATCTCTTTATCATTTTAAGAATTAAGCGTACGATAATTTTTACACTTTATATGAGATTAGGAAAATTATAAGTTGAGAAAATATATGTATTTTTATATGGATGTTTTAATGAAATAATAGTGTATGTATTTATTTTATATGGTACCACATGACCACGATAGTAAGATGTATAATGTGTATTAATAGTGAATAGTATTTTAAGTAATTTGAGATAATTCTTAATTATGTGGATAATTGGATAGTTAGTAATTTTTAGTGGGAGATTAACATGTAATTAGAAATGGGTGAATAATTATTGGTAGAAAAATCACCCTCCTAACGTGGCAACAAGGGATAATGTTTGTCAACACTAAACCATGACTCTTTAGCTTATATAATAGGTGGCATATATAGAGGAAATTGTGGCTAAGTCATCTCTTATGTGGGGCCCACAACTTATAAATTAAAGAAGTCTTATTAACTTGTTAAAAGGATGATGCTATTTTCTAAAATGGAGAGCTCTATCTCTCGCAGTGGCAGGAAGTGGAGTGCATGCATAAATGTTATATACTCCTTCATTTGAAATGTTTTCCTTGGTAACATTGTCTCCAGTTCTGTTATTGAGAGATTACACAAAATCTTTAAGGATGTAAACAATCTACTTTCAATGGAAGGGAGTGACTTAGCTAGTCACTGGATATCTACCGAGTGTTGTATTAATTTTATTTTCTTACATTGTTCCTCCATTGATGATGCTAAGATTTGTTAAGTGTTGGAGGAATTTTGGGGATACTTGACAGAAGAAGGCCGAAAGGAATTGTTTGATGATATAGAGTATGGAGTGAATATTAGTCGGATAGGAAATAACGTGCTATGATATCAAGAATATTTTAAGGATTTTTTCCTACTTCGATCAAGTGTTATATGTTTTTCGCAAAGACGTGTATTAGAGGAATTGCTAAGAGAATCGGCTCAGGTATGTTAAGGCTAATCCTTCCTTCTTTTGGCATGATCCAAGTAACGATACGTAAATGTAATAATATTCCATAAGTGGTTCTACTCTTAGCAGTTAAGGATGTCTTTGTTATTCATTCCTGTAAAGTGATTCAAGCAAGTCTAAGTATGTATCTAGTTCCCTATTGAGGTATTTTAATAAAGATATTAATGTTCATAATATAGTGATACATGTACATGCATCTTCATGCATTTACCACCGTGCTACGGCTGGTTGGGCAGTTATCACCGATTGGGCAGTTATGTATCATTATTTACCATCGGTTGGGCAGTCATGCATATTCATTTACCATTGAGCTACGTCCGGTCGGGCAGTCATGAATTTACTACCGAGCTACGGCCGGTTGGGCAGTTACGCATTTACCATCGAGCTATGGTCGGTCGGGCAATCATGCATTTACCACCGAGCTACGGCCGGTCGGGCAGTTACCACTGCTCAGTTGGGCAGTCATGCATCATACATATGGATAATAGTCTTAAGGAGAAGCATTATATATATGTAAGTATAATAAGTATGCATATACGGTGGCACTTTAGAGATTCAGGTTGATTCTTGTACGTCTCTAATTAATGTTGAATAATGGTTATGTTTCAGTTGTGCCTTACATACTCAGTACATTATTCGTACTGACGTCCTTTTGTTGGGGACGCTGCATTTCATGCCCGCAGGTATAGACAATCAGTTTGACGATCCCTCATAGTAGACGAGATTGGCATTCAGCAAAGGATCGGTAAGACTCCACCTCATTCGGAGTGCAGCCGAGTCTATGAGTCATCGTGTCAGAGTTTAACTACATACTTATGGGTCAGCTGGTACCCTATCCAATTTTATGTCAAATAATCTTAGAGGCTTTGTAGACACAGAGGTTTATTATGTACAGTATGTCAGAGGCCTTGATGGCCCATATGTATTCATGTTTTATGAACGATGGTTCATTAATATAACATTTGCCCACCCATAGTTGTACATTACGAGTTGTGGCCATGTTGGCCCACGATAGTTACCAAGAAAATGAATGAGTTACAGAGTGGTTCGCTCGGGCCAGTGCGGCATCGGTTGCCAGCCACGCCTCCCAAGGTTGGGGCGTGACAGGTTCCTCATTATCAGTACGACCCCCTGGGCATGGTCCACAAGCACCAATGAGTCGTGGTAGAGGAGAGGCGGAGCATCTAGCTCGAGCAGTCCTTAGAACCGCATTTATGTGTTGGCAGGACGTGAGGACCAGGAGTCATCGCCTGATGTTGTTACAGGTATATTATCAGTCTCCTCATATGATGTATATGCACTAATTGACCCAGGTTCCACCTTATCATATGTTACCCCGTTGGTTGCTAGTAAGTTTGAAATAAAACCTAAATTGGTTAAACCTTTTGAGGTGTCTACACCTGTTGGGCACTCAGTGATAGCTAAGCAAGTATATAGGGGTTGTATAATAGTAGTTCATTGTCGATCTACCGTAGCAGACTTAATCGAGTTAGATATGGTAGAATTTGATGTTATAATGGGTATGGATTGGTTGGCTTCTTGTCATGCCAACGTTGATTGTAGATCAAAGATAGTCCATTTCAATTTCCAAGGGAGCCTATTTTGGAGCAGAAAGGTAATACAACATCGCCGAGAGGAAGATTCATTTCCTATCTCAAGGCAAGGAAGATGATCAGAAAGGGCTGTATTTATCACTTAGTTCGGGTTCAGGATGTGAAGTGGAGTCACCAACCATTCAGTCCATCCTTGTGGTTAATGAGTTTTCCGATGTTTTTCCCGATGAGTTTCCAGGTCTTCCGCCAGAGCGAGAAATTGAGTTTGCTATTCACCTACTACCAGATACCCATCCAATATCTATTCCTCCCTATAGAACGGCCCCCGCAGAGCTGAAAGAGTTGAAAGAACAACTAAAGGACTTGCTTGAAAAAGACTTTATCATACCTAGTACATTGCCGTGGGGAGCACCTGTGTTATTTGTAAGGAAGAAAGATGGTTCCTTACAGATGTGTATTGATTATAGACAGTTGAATAAGGTAACAATCAAGAATAAGTACCCGCTCCCGAGGATTGACGATTTATTTGATCAGTTGCAAGGTGCCAAGTGTTTTTCAAAAATAGACTTGAGGTCCAGGTACCATCAGGTAAGGGTTAAGGATGAAGACATTCCGAAGACAGCATTCAATACCAGATATGGGCACTTTGAGTTTCGTGTTATGTCATTCGGTTTGACCAATGCCCCAACAGTATTCATGGATTTGATGACCGTGAGTTCAGGCCCTTTTTAGATCTGTTCGTAATTGTATTTATCGACGATATATTGGAGTATTCTCGTTTAGAGGCTGAACATGCAGATCATTTGCGTATTGTCCTCAGAACTCTACAAAAAGGGAAGTTGTATGCAAAATTCTCTAAATGTGAATTCTGGTTGAATTCTGTAGCTTTCCTTGGGCATATCATTTCAGGTGAAGGCATCCGGGTGGATACACAAAAGATTGAAGCAGTAAAGACTTGGCCTAGACCTACAACACCGACGAAGGTTCGTAGCTTTCTCGGTTTGGTAGGTTATTACAGGAAATTTGTGGAAGGATTTTCTTCTCTTTCGGCACCTTTAACAAAGTTGACTCAGAAGGGAGCAAAGTTTTAATAGACTGACGCTTGCGCACGGAGTTTCCAGGCCTTAAAGGACAGATTAACTTCAACATCGGTTCTAATGCTCCCATAAGGGACCGATGGTTATGTGATCTATTGTGACGCTTCAGGCATTGGATTGGGTTGTGTGCTAATGCAGCATGGTAAGGTTGTAGCCTATGCTTCTAGACAACTAAGAAAGAACGAGAAGAACTACCCGAACCACGATTTAGAGTTAGCCGCAGTGATTCATGCACTAAAGATGTGGAGGCTCTACTTGTATGGCATTCATGTTGATATCTATACGGATCATAAGAGCCTCCAGTACATCTTCAAGCAAAAGGAATTGAATCTACGTCAAAGGAGATGGTTGGAGCTACTTAAAGACTATGACGTTGATATTTTATAACATCCGGGGAAGTCGAACATAGTAACCGACGCCCTCAGCCGTAGATCTATGGGTAGCATGTTGTATCTACAGCCAGAAAAGAGTGGAATAGCCCATGAGGTTCATCATCTAGCTAGTCTTGGAGTTCGGTTACTGGATTCAGGTGATATTGGAGTTACTATTCAGGATACGGCAACATCCTCTTTAGTAACTGAAGTAAAAGAGCGCCAGTACGAGATCATGTGTTAGTTCATTATTTGGATACCACCCTTCAGAAGGAGAAGACACCGTTTGAAATTGCAGAAGATGGGGTCCTCAGATATCGAGAGCGATTATGTGTGTCTAATGTTGCAGGGCTGCGTCGGCAGGTTATGGGAGAAACTCACTATTCTCGTTATTCTATCCATCCAGGAGAAACAAAGATGTATCATGATATCCGGAAAGTATATTGGTGGGACGAAATGAAAAGGGATATAGCAGAGTTTGTTGCTCAGTGTCCTAACTGTCAGCAGGTTAAGATTGAGCATCAGAAACCCGGTGGGTTATTACAGGCTATGGAAATCCCAACTTGGAAATGGGAAGTAATCAATATGGATTTCATCATGGGCTTACCTCGTACCCAGCGTAAGTTCGATTCGATATGGGTGATTGTTGATAGGCTTACAAAGTCAGCCCATTTTCTGCCCGTTAGGACTACATATTCCTCAGAGGATTATGCAAGGCTTTATATTAAGGAAATAGTACGACTGCATGGTGTCCCTGTATCTATTATCTCGGATAGAGGAGCTCAATTTACAGCTAACTTCTGGAGGTCCTTCCAAAAAGGATTGGGGACTCAAGTAAATCTTAGTACAGCATTTCATCCCCAGACAGACGGACAAGCTGAGCGTACTATTCAAACACTTGAGGATATGTTACAAGCTTGTGTGATAGACTTCAAAGGTAGCTGGGATGATCATCTGCCGCTTATTAAGTTCGCATATAATAATAGCTACCATTCCAGTATTCAGATGGCTCCATACGAAGCTCTCTACAGATGGAAGTGTAGGTCACCTATAGGGTGGTTTGATGTTGGAGAATCTGGGTTACATGGGCCAGACATGGTTCAGCAAGCCATAGAAAAAGTAAAGTTGATCCGGGATCGACTATTGACAGCTCAGAGTTGTCAGAAGTCATATTCTAACGTGCGGCGACGAGATTTAGAGTTCGGGGTTGATGACTGGGTATTCTTAAAGGTGTCAACTATGAAGGGTGTGATGAGGTTTGGCAAGAAAGGCAAACTTAGCCCACTATATATTGGGCCTTATAGGATCATTCGAAGAGTGGGCCAAGTAGCTTATGAGTTAGAATTGCCCTCGGAGTTGGAGTCTGTCCATCCGATTTTTCACGTATCTATGTTACAGAAGTGCATTGGCGATCCTACCCGAGTGGTGCCCACGGATGATGTACAGATTACAGAGGACTTGTCATACGAGGAAATTCCGATTGCCATCCTAGACCGACAAATCCGCAAGCTACGGAATAAGGAGGTAGCCTCCGTGAAAGTACTTTGTAGGAACAACAATGTGGAAGAAATGACTTGGGAGGTCGAGGAAGACATACAGTCTAGATAGGGTCCGACTGAGACGTCATAACCATAAGGTACGTGTATAAATTCTTGTGTTGGTTATTGTCGTTGGTCGTGTAAGGCCATTGTCGTTATTGATAATTGTGGTCCTGTGTGGCGTTGGATTATTAAGCTTCTACAGGGAGAGTTGGTAGTAGTGTTGTTACAAAGGCGACCCTGCCAAAGTTATATAGATCACGGGGAGTTGAACATTCGAGGACGAATGTTTCTAAGGGGGGAAGGATGTTACATCTCGCGTTTTCGTACGTTAAAAGTTTCGTCTTCAATTAATTGACATAGACTCGGGGATGATATTATCTTGAGGTTAACGTATTTACGCTATTTATAACAAGCTAGAAATAAGTGTCATGAAGGATAAAGGGTACACGAATTAAAGAAAATGAGTTTCGTTGAAAATGGCCAATTTGGATAAAATACGGGTCGAGCGATAATACCCGATAATTATGGACTAGTACCATACAAGGTACCATATGGACGTGATAAAATGATGTATAAAGTATATTAAAAATGAGTAGTATTTTTAGGTAAATTGAGATAATTCTTAATTATACGGGTAATTGGTTAATTACTGGGTAACGGAACATTATCCGGTTAACTAATAAGTAGATAGAAATTAATGAATTACCTACCTAACACGGCAAGAAGCCACAAATCTAGAAATGACTAAGTAGTCATTTATGCCTAGGTGGCTACCTAAGCTTAAATGGGAATTTAATGATTAACAAAACAAGACTTATAACAAGTCTTAGTTACATTTCCATACTGGACAGAAAGAGAACCAAAAAACGTTAATCCTTTCTTGGTTTGATGTTCCAAAAAGCTTCAAGGATCTATTCCATTTTTCTTAGTCCAAAGTCTTCAAGGATAAGGAACTCAATTTGTTCCAAAAAGCTTCAAAGAAGCAGAAGCAAATTTCGTTCAAGAATTTCAAAAAAGCAGGAGCTAATTTCGTTCAAAAATTTCAAAAAGCTGAAGCTTAATCCGATTTTTGAAGTTCTAAGTTCAATCCACGAAGGTTTCCAACGGAATATTATACGGATTTTTCCCTACTTCAGGTATGTTAAGGCTATCCCTTCTTTCTTTTGGCATGGTCCAAATTATACAGAAGAAACGAGCAAACGCACAGTTTCCATAAATTACTCTATTCATATAAATACTAGGGGTGTGTGTGAATTATCATTATCTTCTATTCATGGGTCTCAGAATAATATGCAGTTGAAAAAGTTTATCCGAAAGGAATATTGAGATTATTACGTATTTTTCATGCATTTCACCCATTTATACATGTGCATTGACCCATGACCAGATGGTGTTATATACGCGTATATATGTAAATATATGTATATGGGATATGGGAAAAGGTTACGGCGTTATATACGCACCACCACCTGATCAGTTGGTATATGTTGATGATGTTGCCCCTAGTGGCCGAGACGATATGATGGGATGCCCTCAGAGGCTTGATGATATTATGTACATCTATACCTATGCATGACATGAAATTTATATGCACGTGCATGACATTAAAAATGTTTTAGAATTTATAAAGTTATTCAGATTTACAGATGGATTTCTTTGTTCCATATTTCATCTATGTCTCTTATGTACTAATTTTCATGCCTTACATACTCAGTACATTATTCGTACTAATGCCCTATTTCCCGGGGCTTGCGTTTCATGCCCGCAGGTGCAGGTAGGCAAGTTGACGGTCCCCCTTCTTAGGATCCTTGATCAGCGAGAGTTGGCGTGCTCCACTTGATCCGGAGCTACTTTTGATTTTGGTACGATATGTTTGTATATGTATGGGTATGATGTGGCTTAGTCCCGTCTTTATACAGTTATCTCTATTAGAGGTCTGTAGACAGTTATGTACAGTTGGATAGTATGTGGCCTTGTCGGCTTTCAGTTTTGGGTGTATAGTTGTCTATAGCAGCCTTGTCGGCTCGCCTACTATATTCTGCATGTATACTTACATATGCCTTTTTAGCAGGTTTCCTTCATGTATGTTATTTTCATAATTCAGCAGATGCTATTCAGGTTTATATCTTAGACGCATGCTTAGGGTGTTTGACAGGTAGGACTCGGGCACCCGTCGTGGCCCATCGGTTTGGGTCATGACAACGATACAGGTGATTAAATAAGGGAACAATTTGAGATCAAATGGGATGCACTGTAGTTGTTTTGGGCGATAAGAGTTCAGGGTCGTAAAGTTTTAAAATGATGAGAAAAGATCTATTTATACTAATGACCCGTCGGACCCACAGTTTGACCTGAGTGCGGCCGTATAATTTTGATGCGGTCCGCACTCCTTACCTGCCCTGGTGAGAAGTCCTGCTGCGGACCGCACCAAAATGAGTGCGGCCGCAGTATCAATGCAGACCACACCAAAAATGTGTGTGGCCGCAATTTCTTAAGCAATTTTTGACAGGCTAACTTCAGAGACTATGCATTTTGACACTTAGCCAAATTTTTCATGCACAGTTCCTCTAATGCACACCCAATCCTGCATACACTTCAAAACTGGTTAGCAAAAAATAAAGTCTATCTAATCTAAAGAAGAAAAACAAAAGAAAGAAAAAGACACATGGGTTGCCTCCCAAGAAGCGCCTGATTTAACGTCGCGACACAACGCAAATTACCAATCACTTGAAATGAAGAACCGCCACAATGTGGCCATCATCAACCTTGCCAAGATAATGCTTAACACGGTGCCCATTGACTCTAAAAACCTCATCATTCTTATTTTTCAAATCTAGAGCACCAAAGGGGGTTACATTCACTACTTTAAAGGGTCCACTCCATTTTGATTTTAACTTTCCCGGAAACATCCTTAACCGGAAACTGAATAATAGCACCAAATCTTCTTCTTTGAACTCCTTGTTGTGGATATACTTGTCATGGAGGTACTCATCTTGTACTTGTAAAGGGACGAATTATGTAGGCATGATACCGAAATTCATCAAGCTCATTCAAATGTGCCACTCTTAGGTTTTCAGCGACATCCCATTCAAGGTTCAACTTTTTCAATGCCCATATGGCCTTATGCTTAAGTTCTACCGGAAGATGATATGCCTTACCAAACACCAATCATTATGGAGATATCCCAATCGGCGTCTTGTAGGCCGTCCTATAAGCCCAAAGAGCATCATGTAGTTTTCTTGACCAATTCATTCGGTTGCCATTTACAGTCTTTGACAAAATACTCTTGATCTCCCGGTTGGAGACTTCAACCTGTCTGCTTGCTTGAGGATGGTAGGGGGTTGAGACTTTATGAGTGACACCATACTTTGTGAGTAAGGTATCAAAAGCTCGATTGCAAAATTGCGAACCCCCGTCACTAATAATGGCCCTCGGAGTACCAAACCTTGTGAAGATGTTCTTTTTCAAGAAAGCCACCATACTTCGAGCTTCATTGTTGGGTAAAGCCATGGCTTCGACCCATTTTGACACATAGTCTACAGCTACCAAAATGTAAGTGTTCCCACAAGAGCTCACGAACGGTTCCATGAAATCAATACCCCAAACATCAAAGATGTCAATCTCTAAAATGGTAGTAAGGGGCATCTCATTCTTCTTAAAAATCCCACCGGCCCTTTGGCATTCATCACAACGCTTGACAAGTTAACTAGCGTCCTTGTAGAGGGTAGGCCAATAGAATCCACAAGTCAAAACCTTTGTAGTTGTTCTAGCTCCACCATGATGACCACCATATGGTGAAGAATGAAGAGCTTTAAGAATTCCCATTTGTTCTTCTTCTGGCACATATCGCCGGATCACACCATCAGTACATATCCGGAAAAGATACGGCTCATCCCAATAATAATCCAAGCCATCCCGTTTGAGCTTCTTCCTTTGGTTTGAAGAGAACTCATTCGGTACAATGCCGCTCACAAGATAATTGGCTAGATCGGCGAACCATGGCATCCCGGTCATTGAAATGCCTAACAATTGCTCGTCGGGAAAGGAATCATTTATCTCAAGGCCATCATTTGGCCTCCCCTCCTCCTCCAATCGGGACAAGTGGTCCGCCGCTTGATTTTCACTATCCTTGCGGTCTTGAATCTCTAAATCAAACTCTTGCATTAGTAGCACCCACCGGAAAAACCTTGCCTTAGAATCTTGCTTGCTCATCAAATACCGAAGCGCCGCATGGTCGGTGTGAACAATCACCTTAGTACCCATCAAATACGGCCGAAACTTCTCCATGGCAAAAACAATAGAAAGCAACTCCTTTTCGGTCACTATGTAGTTGACTTGGGCATCATTCATGGTCTTGCTAGCATAGTATACCGGATGGAAGATTTTGTTGATTCTTTGCCCCAACACCGCTCCAACGGCAATATCACTAGCATCACACATAAGCTCAAAAGGCAATCTCCAATCCGGTGCGGTGATAATTGGAGTAGTAGTCAACTTGAACTTAAGCAACTCGAATGACTTCATACAATCTTTATAGAAATGGAATTTGGCATCCTTCTCCAAAAGTTTGCACAATGGATTCACCACCTTGGAAAAGTCCTTGATGAATCGGCGATAGAAACCTGCATGACCCAAGAAGCTCCTCACTCCCTTCATGGATGTAGGAGGAGGGAGTTTGGAAATCACCTCAATTTTGGCTTGGTCAACCTCAATACCATGTTTTGAAATTTTGTGGCCGAGGACAATGCCTTCCTCGACCATGAAGTGACACTTCTCCCAATTCAACACCAAATTTGTCTCCTCACATCTAGCCAATACCCTATCCAAATTTTTCAAATCTTCAAACGAATTCCCAACCAGAGAAAAATCATCCACAAATACCTCAAGAATGTCCTCCACCATGTAGGTGAAAACAGCCATCGTACACCGTTGAAAAGTTGTCGGTGCATTACAAAACCTGTAAGGCATCCTTGAAAATGAGAAAGTGCCATAATGACTGTGAAAGTGGTCTTCTCTTGGTCAAGAAATGGAAGCGGGAAATGATCTTTCCAAGTAAATTTGTTGAGCTTCATATATTCCATGCACACTCTCCACCCGGTGACGGTTCTTGTTGGGATCAATTCATTCTTGTCATTTGTCACCACAGTCATGTCCCCTTTCTTTGGGACACATTGCACCGGAGAGGTCCACGAGCTATCGGAAATGGGGTAGACAACCTCGGCATCTAAACACTTGATTATATCCTTCTTAACCACCTCTTGAATTGCTTCATTCAATCTTCTTTGATGTTCAACGGAGGGTTTGGCACCCTCCTCCAAGATAATCTTGTGCATGCAAAAGGCGGGACTTATGCCCCGGATATCTGCCAAAGTCCAACCGATTGCTCTTTTCCTCCTTTGTAGCACCTCCAAAGTGGACTCTACCTGCATGTTAGTTAAGCACAAAGAAAGAATAAACGGTAAAGTAGAAGAATGGCCAAGGAATTCATACCTGAGGTGCGAGGGGCAATGGCTTTAACTCCAAGGTAGGAGGCTCCTCGATCGAGGGCTTTGTTGGAGGAGTTTTCTGGTTTTCATGATCCAAAGATAGTTTTCGGGGCTCATAAGTGTACGAACCCATGCCTTGCAATGCATTTGCACACTCCACATAGCCATCACTCTCCTCATCATCATCTAGGTTGAGCAAAACGGCTTCCAATTTGTCCTCAACATTCATTGTTGCACTAGCATCATCAACTATCACGTCGGTCACCAAATCCACAAATGAACAAACTTCATTACTATTCCGTTGCCTCATTGATTTGCACACATGGAAGACCACCTTTTCATCACCCACCCGGAAAGTGAGCTCACCCGCCTCCACATCAACAAGAGCCTTCCCCGTAGCAAGGAAAGGTCTACCCAAAATGATAGGCACCTGATAGTCCACCTCACAATCTAAGATAACAAAATCCGCTGAGAGGATGAACTTGTCAACTCTAACCAATACGTCATTAATAATACCCAAAGGCCTTTTCATTGTTCGATCCGCCATTTGCAACCTCATGGATGTGGGTCTTGGTTGCCCAATTCCCAAAGTTTTGAACACCGAGTAGGGCATCAAGGTGATACTTGCCCCGGGATCACATAATGCTTTAGCAAAATCGGCTCCCAATAGTGCAAGGGATTGAGAAGGCGCCCGAATCTTCCAACTTTTGAGCCATTGAGTGCACAATAGCACTCACTTGATGAGTCATCTTGATGGTTTCACAATTCATTGATCTTTTCTTGGCTACCAGATCATTCATGAATTTTGCATATCCCGGCATTTATTCCAATGCCTCAACCAATGGTACATTTATGGACAAAATCTACATCATATCAATAAACTTTTTGATTGGTTCTCATGCTTTGCAAGCCTTTGAGGGTATGGAGGGGGAGGCCTTGGCATTGGTGCCTTAGCCTTTGGCACCACCGGTTATGGCATGTCAATCACGTGTTCCCTAGACGGGTTCACCTCTTCTTGCGTCTCCTCCACACTTTCATCTATATCAATTATCACTTCTTCATTAGCTTGAACCACATTGCTTGGGATTTCATCCTCTTGAACCACAACATCTTCATCCACAATCCTTCTTTGATTTGAGGTGGTTGCATCTCCACCTTTTCCACTTCCAGTGGTCATGGCCATAGCAATTCCCGTATTATTCCAACCCTTCGGGTTCACCACCGTATCACTAGGTAGTGCCCCCTTAGGACGAGTGTTCAAAGCTTGTGAGATTTGGCCTAATTGAACCTCCAAATTCCGAATAGAAGTGTGTGAGGCTATTTGAGCATCGGAGTTGGCGTTCTTCTCCATCATCTATTTAATCATGTTTTCAATTCTACCCATCTCATTGGAAGAAGAGCTCGAGCCTTGAGAAGGATAGGGAGGTGGATTGCTTGGTTGTTGGAACATCGGAGGCATTTGAAAACCTGGCCCCCGATTGTTGTTGTTGTTTCACCCTCTTTGCTTATTCCCCCCCCCCCCCAATTGCCTTGATTGTTGTTACCCCAATTGCCTTGATTACTCCAATTGCCTTGATTAGAATTGACACCACTCCAATTGCCTTGGTGGTTTTGGTTGGTCTAATTACCTTGGTTCCCTTGTGACCTCCATTGTTGTTGGTTTTGTCCTTGAGCATTGTTTCTTTGACCTTGATAACTGTTACATATTGAACTTCTTCGTCTTGCTCATTGAATGAATCACCTTGATCATAACCACTATCATCTTGCATGAATTATTCCGGACGGTTTTGCATTTGTTGACCTTGTTGGCGTCTTTTGTTTACCATCATATTCACACCTTCCATTGAGTGCACTTGTTTCGGCCCTTGAACTTGTTGAAGCTGAGCTTTGGACAATTGGTTCATGGTAGTTGTCAACTCGGCAATAGCTTGCCCATGGTCATGTAGCTCCTTGTGTGGTGAATAACATTAGGGTCATCTTGCGAAACATTGGCTCTACTTTGCCACGCCGAAGAGGTATCCGCCATCTCTTCACAAGCTTCGGCATATGGCGTGTTCATGAAGTTCCCCCCGGCGAGTTGATTAACCACACATTGATTAGTTGTTTTGATCCCCCTGTAGAAGGTCTAATGGATTATGGCCTCAGTGATATCATTGTTCGGGCACTCCTTAACCATGGTACGATATCTTTCCCAAATATCGTGCAATGGCTCATTGGGTTCTTGCTTGAAAGCAAGAATCTCATCCCGAAGCATGGCCATATGTCCCAGAGAAAAGAATTTGGAAATGAACTTTTCTGCCAACTCATCCCAAGTGCAGATGGAATGGTTGGGCTACCTCTCTAACCAGTCCAATGCTTTTCCCCGTAGCAAAAAGAGAAATAGCCTCAACCCCAGCGCGTTCTCAGAAACATTTGTTTGCTTGCTTCCCCAATAAGTATCGACGAACCCCTTGAGATGCTTGTAGGCATTTTGACTCGGAGCCCCGGTGAAGAATCCCCATTGCTCAAGTTGTATAAGCATCACGTTGGTGATTTGGAAGTTGCCCGCCCTAATGCGGGGCGGGACTATAGCACTTGCATAACCCTCGTTTGGTAATTGTCGGTGGGCTGCCGCTCTTGGTGGAGGTGGGAGAGGAACGGGTACATTATCGTGAGGCGGGAAGCCTCATCTATTAACTTGAGGTTCAAAAGGAACCTCATCCATTGCATCATCGTCCACTTTCCTCCCCCAATGGCACATTTCTAATGGGCTCGTTGTTGAGAGCCATTCCGTACCTAAAATCAATTCAAACACAAAATTAGTGACTCGGTAGGAAAGAAAGACAAAACACACAAAAACCTAGATATATAGCTAAATCAGTTTAACTATATATTCCCGCCTGTCACGCGGGTGACCCGGGTTCGATCCCCGGCAATGGCACCAAAAATTGATCTCGCCCAAACTCACACCACAATTAGGTAGTGAGGCGGCCAAAGCAATAATAAATCCCAACACAGGTCGGGGTCGAATCCACAGGGAGTTAGAATTTGGATTAGGTATATAACTAGAGTAAATGAATGGTGTGACTCAATTTGGACTTCCACATATTCATTGGTTGTTTCTATTTCTACTTATAGCTAATGATTGCAATTAATAAACTAGAAGATATTGTTTTTGGTTTTGGTTGTTTTTTAAATGATAAAGGAATCTAGGGTCGTGACTTCCACCTAAGTGGCTACCTAACGGGTTGTAAACTATAGGGGAAGTTTGATTTATCGGGATCGTAATATAGCAATGACACGCAATTGCTCACTCTATACCTCTCGGTAGTATGAGTGACTTTGCCCAATTTGGCTTTCTCAAGCCCAAATGGGTATTTGCACAAATCAAGTGATATATGCTCAAGTCGGGTCTTACTATCTCTAGATTTGACCCTTTAATTGGGGCTATCAATTTCTTGAGTTCACCCAAATTCCTTGTTAGCCAAGTTTTCCTAAACTTCATATTCTCTGATGGTGACAGGTGAATGATTATGCGAGTTTCTTTGACTGTTTCAGAATCTCCCAAATTAACTATTTCAGTTTCGTCCAAATTTGACTTAGGCTTGTTCACAAAAATTTCCACCTCTTTGACAATTTCCTCGGGGATTATATCTTCTTCTTCTATTTCCTTCGAATCACTATCCTTATGTTACGTTGTCTCATTACATGTCACAGTCGTCGGTTCATCAGGATAAGTAGTAATAATGTTGTAGAGAGAAAATGTAAAGGATAATAATAAATACTAAAATAGCGATGCATTAAATAAATCTTGAAAACATTAAAACAAGTACGGCTCGATGACTGGAGCAATTATTTTAAAACAAAAAACATTCAAAACAAAATACTAAGAAAGTCTTAAATGCTTAAAATTGCTTTTTAAAAATAAATTGTGCTAATTGCCAGGCTACCCAGGGACTCAACGTGCCCGGGACGGTGTGGCAGTCCAGTTCTTGAGTCCTTTTCCCACGGTCTGAATAGTAAGGTCTTCCTCCTCCTCCTCCTCAACTATTGCACTGCAATCCATGTCTTCATCATCTAGAAATAGATTCCTTAGGCCAGCTAAAGCTTCATCTTCTTCAGATCCCCATATCATGTCAGTCTCTTGAAATGTCTGGTGCAAATGCGGTATTGGCTGCTCAAGAGCGTAGTAAGGACCACGCCATGGCAGCGACCAATCATCGTACTCCTGCCAGGTATACTGATATCCAAGTCCAAAGGTTGTACCGTGAGGTTTTGGCTGTATTGGCTTAGTGATACCCTGGAGATTCTTGCCGAGAACCTTACCGAGTTCATACCATGTCCATAACAATATACTTTCAATTTTATTACTCCACCATTTGTCTTTATCAATTGCATTGACGCGCTCGATGCGATGGTACGTTTCTCCACCCAACTCCCTTCTGTTCTCAACAACCGAAACAGATTGATTGGTGTAAATGGGGTTACTCCCATCCCTGTGGATGATTACTTCCTGATGATTCCATTCAAACTTCACAGCCTGATGTAGAGTGGAGGTCACGGCCCCAGCAGCATGTATCCAAGGTCGTCCCAACAGCAGATTATATGTGGCGGATATGTCAAATACTTGAAACTCAACATCAAACCAAGTTGGGCCCATCTGCAAACACATGTTGATTTCCTCGATCGTAGCCCTTTGGGACCCATCGAATGCTTTCACATTCATAGTTCCTGCTCGTATCTCATGCGAACCTTTACCCAACCTCTTCAAAGTAGTCAACAGACAAATGTTGAGGCTTGAACCCCCATCTATTAGGACTCTGGCTATGAATTTATCCTCAAATTGTACTGTGATGTGTAGTGCCCTGTTGTCACTCAGTCCTTCTGATGGAAACTCGTGAAAAGTGATCTTGTGACTTTCCAACACTTGTCCCACCATGTTGGCCATTTCTCTGCTAATGATGTTGTTGGGTACATAAGCTTCGTTCAACACTTTCATCAATGCATTCCTATGCGCCTCAGAATTCTGTAGTAGCGATAGAATGGGTATCTGAGCAGGGGTTTTGTTCAGATGATCAACCACTGAATACTCTCTTGCTTGCACCTTTCTCCAAAGATCGTCCAGGCCAGTTTCAATGATAGGCTGCTTGGGAGCGGCTTCTTTACTTGTTCCTCCCAAATGCTCGGGTGTGTAAACCCTACCAGCCTTGGTCATGCCTTGCGCTGCACCGGTTCTTCCATTTTCCCCTTTCCATTTCTTCTTGCCTCTGCAGCATAGTCCCATGGTATAGCATTGGATTTAAAGGACGGTGTGGGTGCTACCGTCACAGTGAAGGGTGTGGTCACCGCCACCTCAAACGGAGTTGGCGTGGCTGAGGGTGTTGTTACTTCAACCTCAAACGGAGTTGGTGCGGCTATTTCGACCTCAATCGGCGACTGAATCTGCACTATAATAGGTGTGAGAGTGACTGGAGGTATTTAGGTTCATCCCCTTCACGAATGAGCCCGATCAATCCTTCTGGATCCCATTCTTCATCCGTTTCTATCATATTTACCCCTTCGCCTTTGTGATTCAGGAGGGGGTTATTGCGGATATTTGGTGCAGTCTCTTTTGCTTGTATAACCTTGGTGTCAACGAGCGTCTGGATCTTATCCTTTAAAGTGCGACATTCGTCAATAGTATTACCCTTCATGCCCGAGTGATGGGCACATGTCTTGTTTGGATTAACCTATTAGGAAGAGTTTTCCATAGCAACAGCGGGAATGGGGGTGACATAACCGGCAGCTTTCAGTCTCTCATACAACTGATCGATGGGTTCATCAATAGGAGTGTATTATCTGGGTGGTCTACGGTCAAAATTTGGTCTGGGTTTTTGGTAGTCTTAGTGGGCTGGTGGTGGTGAATGGTAATATGCTGGTTGTGTGTTATAAATATGGTAGGTGGCGGCGGGTTGTTGGTATCTGGGAGGTGAAGGCTGATATGTGGGTGGTGGGGTTTGGTATGTAGGAGGAGATTTTGGACCTTGGGCTACCATTACTGCACCAACTTCTTTCTTTTTAGATATACTTCCTGTTGCAAGGCTTTGTTTGTAGCCTGGAGTGCCTCAAAAGTTGTCACCATTCCGCTTTTGATTCCTTCCTCTATTCGTTCTCCCAGTTTGATGATATCAGAGAACTTATGGTTTTCAATAACCATCAACCTTTCATAGTATTGTGGATCTTGAGCTCGGACAAAGAATTTGTTCATTTGCTCTTCTTCCAATGCCGGCCTTACTTTTGCAGCTTTCCATCTCCATCAAGTAGCATACTCGCGAAAAGTCTCTGTCGACTTCTTCTTAAGATTCTGGAAATAGAAAACATCAGGAGAATTCTCCGTATTGAATCTGAACTGATCCATGAAATCTGACGCCATGCTTACCCAGTTAACCCACTTTTTTGGATTTTGACTGATATACCAAGATAGGGCATCCCCAGTAAGGCTCCTCATGAATAGCTTCATGCAGATTCATTCATCTTTACCAACTCCTACGAGCTTGTCGTAGTATGTCCTTAGATGCACCTTTGGGTCACCTGTTCTGTCAAACATTTCAAACTTGGGAGGTTTGTAACCCTCCGGCTTTTCTACATCTGGTTGAATACACAAAATCTTCATAGTTCAAACCCCCAATGCCTTTACCCCCTTCAATGCCTTGGACTCGACTCGTAAGCTTCTTAAGTTCCTCCGCCATATTCTTGATGAGCAGGTCCTTCTCGGTGGATTCTGGTATGTATAAGGTTTGTTGTGGAGTGTGGGGTAAGGTTTCCACATATATGGGATTGCTTTGATGGACTCCAGGGATTTGGGTGTAGTGGTGGTCGTTGGTTGAGTTTTGAGGATCGGGGGTAGGTTGTGGTGCGTTCTGTGGGGTATTGTAGGTGGTGGTTTGTGGGTATTGGATTGGATGATGTTGGTGTTGAGGAGGAGTTGGTACCGGTGGAGGATTAGGATTTTGGGGAGGTGTGGCATATTGATGGGGTGTGGGAGGATTTTGTGGATGCTGGTTTGGTGTGTTTTGGGGAGGTGCTGATACACTCAAATTACACTTAATTAAATAGTGTAAGACGGTCGGTGTCAAATATAGTAACCCAACAAGGTTGGGGTCGAATCCCATAGGGAATAGGCGTGAAAAGGTTACTTGAGTAGTGAAAACTTGACTTAGGTCGTAATTCTATTCCTTTAACGTAACAAGCAAATGATATAGTTGTGAATTGAGAAGATAACTAATTTTGTTATGAGAATGTGAATAGTTTGATTAAGGAAACCAAGGTTGTGTCCCCATCAATGAAATGTAATGCTATCGGTGTTAATATGATATATTTCTAATGAAAGGTCCTTTTGATATGCAAATGGTTCCTAAATGACTACCCAATATTTTCCAATACTTGAGTAGTATTTTCTCTTTATGATTTTTCCAAATATAAAAGAGTTGCAATTTAATAACAACCAATTTATGCCAAGTAGAACCCACTTATTCCTAAGTGATTCTATTGAACAAGATTTAAAGTCTTGAGTTCTTGATATTCAATTCTACCAAACCCTAACCCACTTTTCCAAGTAAAGAAAGAGTAAAATGGAATAGATTAATGTTTGCAACCACCAACCATAAATAAAGAACAAGAATTGAATAAATATCAACCAACCATTATATGTATATTCAATACTAAACACCCATTAACATTACACCCATCTAGCATCCACAACCTTAGTATTTAAAACTAGCTACTCATGCTAAAATACAAGAACAAAGTATTTAATAAAGTCATAAAGCTTACAAAAGTGCAAGATTCCTTCTTCACAAGCTTCCAAATTAATGGAGTATTCAATGCTCTCTATGTAGGACCCTTTTCAGGCTTGAATACCCCACAAAACCCTAGTTATTCATTTTATAGTGGACCAAAAGTCGTGGTCAAAATCGGACAAAATCGCCCCTGCATACAGCTTATGCGACCGCATAATGGTCGCAGACCACGTATACAGTCCGCATAATCTCCATGCACATCGCAGACTTGTAAGTCACCTGTTCCAAGCTTCCATCGCATATAGATTATGCGACCCGCATGTCTGTTATGCGACCACATTATGCCATCGCAAATCATGTTGAGAAGCTTCTTCCACTGGAATTATGTGATCATTATGCGGCTCGCAAAAGTGTTATGCGACCACATAATGGACCGCATATTCTTCTCTTCATTTGGGCAACAAGTCTGCTTCACATCTGATTTATGCGGTCCGCATGTGACTTATGCGGTCGCATACTTGTAGCATTTCCATCCTTTTGTGACTTTTTTGACTTTTTTTCCATGTTTTTGGGTCTTCAAGCTCATGCACTACAAAACAACCAAACTTGATAAGAATTAACTAAAAATACATTAAAAGACGAGGTAAAATCTAAGTAATTGGTATCAAATGTGCCGAAATTCTACGGTACATCAACACCCCCAACTTAAACTCTTGCTTGTCCTCAAGCAACTAAAACAAAAGTATCCTATTCGATACTACTTCTATTTCTGACATGCCACCAAACAGTAATGACTGTAGATGGTTTTGACTGACAGCTAACAAGCATGTAGCTTTATTTATTTACCCTTCCTGGAAGACAACTTATCACTTAACCATTCGACTAATCAACTCATGACATTAGAGCCTCGACCAAAATGACAAAATGCTATTCACAGCTAAGTGCACTTGTGTTCTACTTCAAGAACCTAACTTCTGCTAAATCTTACAATTCATGCGCGCTCACAACAAAGAAAATCCCCACTCACAAATATGTACAGGGGATGCAATCAAAACACTCTAGCACTCGGAACGAAAGCTACATGCTACAAGTATTAGTCCATATGCTTGCCCTTATTTTAACTTTGCCGCTATCTCAGGAATGATTGACTGTAGATCACTAAGGACTTCTCACGGGTAATAATGTAGGCTTCGGGATGGGTTGGATGAATATTTGGGGATGTAGTGACTATACCCTCCTTGAACTCTACATACATTATGCTCCTTTACTACATAGCACTTATTTACCTCGGGTTACCGACCTAGAACCACCTCAAAGTATTTCTTCAATTTCCACAAGACTCCACTCTTTTTCTCTTTTTCTCTTTTTCTCTTTTCTATATATATATTTCTTTTTGGAGCTTGCATTTCGTTATATACACAACTTTGAGGTTATTGTTTTTTTTTCTTTTCTACTCATAGTAGTCAACCTTACCAATTTCCACTTTGTAACGGCACCCTAACTTAGGCTTTTAGCCTCATTCTTACCCGTTCAAGGAGGGATGGGTTCAAAAGAAGGAATTATTTCACATAAGGGGTAAAGGTTTATAATGTGGTAGCCAATAAAAGGTTAAAGGCTCAACGGGGTAACTAGGGTAATTAATGTACCAGGGAGGTCAATTTAGGCAAAACTGGTTAGTAGTCACAAAGAGAGCCTAAGATCATTTCAGCATCAAATCATTAACCTAAGAGTTGCACTAAGAAACCAACAGGACAAGCTCTAGACATCACAAGTTAGGCATGTGCATTATTTATACAAATCCTCACTCACTTACAATGCATGAATTATTCAACTCAACATAGTTTCAGCCCTTAAGTGACACAAGGCAACTCAAAACTTTCATCTCAAGATATGTAAGATTCTGAATAAGCATAAAGTCAAAGAGCGAGCCTCAAATTCACAAGAATGACTAACAAACATATTTTTTTTATAGATGCAAAAGAATGAAGGGTACCATGTATTTAGACAATTTATCACATGCTCGAAGCTACAAAAGTCAACACCAAATAAGTCAAAACATTTCATGCTACTGCCTTGGTTCTACTATTACACCCTTGGAAAAGAACCCGGCGAAGAAAACCAAAGGGAATTCATTGCTAACTATGAAACTATACTACAAGAGTTTATACCTCAAGACATGGGATACAACACAATATTCACATAAAACATGGGGTACGAAAACATGACTACCCCACCCCCAACCAAAAATCATGCATTGTCCCCAATGCATAGATAATGTAAAAAGGAAGCTCAGGGACTTCCTGGGGCGCACTAGGTGCTCGGAGGAGCTGAAGCATCTGGGGCAGCTGTGGGGTTATCTGCTAGTACTAAAGCTGCAGCTGGTGGAACTTCGTACTGAGTGGTGGCCTCTACGGCTGGAGCAAGAAGCTCCACATGCTGTGAGGCTGGATCTGGGGCCTGGGAGCTGCTAGCCTCGCCAGGTGATGGCTGAGTGGTCGATAGAAGTGCCTTGGCGACCATATCTGCTAGCGAATGTGCAATTATTGTCTGCACAGTTGCTTCCTCTTCATCCTGTGCAATCGTGGAAACAGCAACTTGCTTACCCTTGTCCTGATGACCCTCAGTATCCTCTACCAATGCATCCTCATCTGTTTCATCATCTTCTGAATCCCCCTCATCGAACTCCTCAGTATCTCCGGATCCCTCCTTTGAAGGAACATCAATGTGTACAGGAGGAGCTGGAGCCTTTGAGGGCTCAACACTCTGTGCCTCTTGAGCTGTCATCAGGTTGGTGAAATCAAAATCCATTCCTGGAATGGAAGTGTCAGCACCTTGCTCACCTTCCTTCGGAAGGAAGGGTATCAAGTCAAATTCCAGACTCTGCATCTTCTGCAGCTCAGCTTTCAAGTCATCCACGTCCTTCTTGAGCTGAGGCATACCTTTAACCTCACCCCGCTCGACCTTCTCAAGACGTACTTCAAAGTGCTTGAGGCGATCCTCATAAGTTTGATGCTGCTGTTGAAGAACACTCACTGAGGATTGGACAGGGATCAATGCTTGCCGGATGAGGTTTGGAATTTCCTTCATCATCTGGTCTACCTTAGCATTAGCGTGCTGAGCTAGTAGAACCAACTTGGAAGAGCTGGTAAGGGGACCTGGGGCTGTGCAGTGGTGTGCTATGGAGTAGCTGTGGAGGTAGTAGGGGCCTGAGAGGTGTCAGGCGGTGTTGGGACCTCTGATGCTGCTGAGTCTGCTGGAGGAGGAACTGTAGTCTCTGTTTGAGGTGCAGTTTCTTTGTCTACTATATCACTGATGCACATGATGTCAGTATCCTTGAGAGCTTTCTCCAGTTTGTCATGCTTTGGCATAGGAGGCACATTGATAGCTTTGCAGAGAGCAGTGATCAAACATGGGAAAGGGAGGATGTTTGTTTCTGGTTTGCTCTGATTCCCAGCTCCCGAAATATGATTTCCCCCACATCAATCTTTATGCATGTCATGATGCACGCAATGAGGAGTGTCTTCTCAATGTTGATGTCGGTTTCATTTCTAGTTGGCATCAGGCAGGATGTGACAAAGCTGAGCCAATATCGACCCTCCCGTGTGAGATCCTCCTTGTAAATCTTGTGTTTAAGGTCAATCTAGGATGGTGTCCCCTTTGCTATAACGGAGGCAATCCAGGCACGCTCGTTGTTCTTGTTAGCTACCTTAGCCTCATATTCAGTTGTGCCTGACCTCCACTCCTCAAAGTACAGGTCATTGATAGTTGCATCATCACAAAGAACTTGGACTCCTCGAACTAGGACAGATTGTGCAAATATCTTGTTTCACTTATGCTCAGCAGTCCTTGATGCACCATATGAAGCATAGAATTCCCTCACAAGTATCTCATTGTATTCATCAGGTACCTCAGTGAAGAATTCCCATTTCCTCTGCTTGATGTTCTCGATTATATGAGGGTAGTGCTCCGCAGCCCATTTAAAATCAACTGCTTCTCCTCGAGAATCATTCGCTTTGAGAGCCCTTCTTTATACAGATTTATGGAGCTTGTGACCTCAAACTGGAGATTAAGATCCTCCCCCATCTTCCTTCGTGCCTTAGCCTATAGATCATCATAAGGCCTGAGGTCACTCTGTGACTCCTCTTCAGACTAGAAGGAGTGCTCAGGAGTAATGCAAATTGCCTGAGCCCGCTAACATTTTGCTTGTTTTGCTTGTTGGCTAGGAATAGCACCCCTTTTTCGTCTATGAGCGGGCGGTGATTGCGTTGGATTAGACTTTTTTGGTGCCATTCCTGTTGATGAAACATTGTGTGAGTGGGTGAAATAGCATAGGAAATACATAACAGACAAAGGAAAGAAGTAAGCATAACATGCGATGGGTTATGCGATCGCATATCAACTATACGGTCCGCAAACCCATCGCAGATGTGCATAGCATTAAAGGCAAAACTGGTTATGCGATTGCAAAAGCAACCGCATATGTGGTTATACGATCGCAAAGTGGTCGCATTTATTTACACCAGAAAGTCATATTGTCTGCCTCACTTTGCGGCAAGTATGCGAACCGCATAAGCGGTTTGCGATCGCAAAAGCAATCGCATAACCCTTTTTGCACTAGGTCACCTAGGTGTCTTATGCGACAACTTTGCAGACCGCAAACCAATTATGCGGCCCGCAAAGATCGTTTTCTTCATCGAAATAGTGCTCCCTACTTCTTTTTTTTACATGCTTTCATATTGCTACCCACTTAGATTTCTTTGCCATTTATTCAATTTCAATAAGAGAGGGGTAATCAGACTTCCCCCTTTTTGGTCACAGTCCAATCAAACGATTTAGGAGGGAAAGGGGTACTCAGACTTCCCTCTTTCTGTTGCATCAACAATACGCACACAGTCACTCAACCAAACCCCACCAATATGCTACCATGTTTAGGGGGAATTCAAGGGATCAGGGGAGTGACCAATTTGAGCTCAGAATTCAGGAAGGTACATACATCACAATGACGAGAGGGAGAAGAAAGAACATACCTGAGTTTCACAACATTATGCAGCCCGATATGCTTGGTGAGTACTATTTCTTTTTTATCTTTTCTGATTTCTTCCCTTGCAGGTAAAATTCTATTTTTATTCTTTTGATTTTTGTTTAAGCGTGAGTGTGTGATAAGAGTGAGGAAGACAAATGCGGAAGGTTAGGGTTTTGTACCTGTTAAGTTTGCGGTGCTTAAGTCCGTCGCATAACACATTATGCGACCGCATATGTGTTGTGCGATGGACTAATGACTGGGCAACATAAATTAACTTTACGATGCAATATGCGATTACAAAGTTATTATGCGGGCCGCATAATTGTAAAGCTTACTGCATATTTGACCACCCAAGTAACCAATTTCTCTGCCTGGGTCTGTGTTGACTATGCGGTTCTTATAGTCATTATGCGACCGCATAGTTGTCGCTAATTCTGGACCTTTCTTTCCTTCAGTTTCCTTAGCACTAGGATCTTGTTCATGATATTTTGGGACTACCTGCACTCTAGCACACACGTCAACTTGCTCAATCTAAACTACTTAAAAAACTACAAAAGAGTGTTACCACACTGGGTTGCCTCCCAAGAAGCGCTTGATTTAACGTCGCGGCACGACACAGTTGACCCCTTTTTGGGCTATTCATTGGTGGGGACTACTGTTGGACTATCCCTTAGAGCAAATTGTTCTATCAAATTCCTTTCTCCTGTGGTACCAAGGTAATTCTTCACTCGTTGACCATTCACCTTGAAAGTTCGAGTCCCATCCTCCGACTCCAGTTCAATAGCACCATAGGGGGACACACTCACAACTTTGAACGGGCCAGACCATTTGGACTTGAGTTTTCCCAGAAATAACTTGAGCCTTGAATTGAAGAGTATGACCAAGTCACCAGTATTGAACTCCCGCTTCAAGATCTTCTTATCATGGACAAACTTCATTCTCTCCTTGTACATGGCTGCACTCTCATAGGCATGGAGACGGAATTCCTCCATCTCATTGAGTTGTGCCATTCTCAGATTAGCAGCCTCGGCCCAGTCAAGATTCAACTTCTTCAATGCCCACATGGATTTGTGTTCAAGCTCCACTGGCAAGTGACATGCTTTGCCAAAAACCAACCGGTACGGTGAAGTGCCAATGGGAGTCTTAAATGCTGTGCGATATGCCCACAACGCATCATCTAGCTCCCTTGACCGATCGGTCCTGTTTGCATTGACAATTTTAGCTAGGATGTTTTTGATTTACCTGTTAGAAACTTCAACCTGACCACTCGACTGAGGATGATAGGGTGTGGCCACCTTGTGCTTTACACCATAATTTTTAAGTAGCCCGGTGAAAGCCTTGTTGCAGAAATGAGAACCACCATCACTTAGGATGGCCCTTGGGGTACCAAACCATGTGAATATGTTCTCCTTCAAGAATGCGGTCACACTCCTTGCTTCATTGTTAGGCAAGGCGATTGCCTTGACCCATTTGGAGACGTAGTATACATCCACCAAGATGTAGGTCATGCCATAAGAGCTCACGATAGGGCCCATAAATTCTATTCCCCACACATCAAAGATCTCGACCTCCAATACAAAATTCATATGCATCTCATGTCGTTTAGATATTGACCCTTGTCTTTGACATTGATCGCATGCCTTGACCATTTGATTTGCGTCTTGGTACATTGATGGCCAATAGTAGCCACATTCAAGCACCTTTGCAGCTGTCTGGTTTCCTCCATGGTGACCCCTAACCGGAGAATCATGGCATGCTTTGAGAATTGGCATTACTTCATCTTCCGGAACACAACGCCGAATGATGTTGTCAGCACAAATTCGGAACAAAAAGGGTTCCTTCCAGTAGTATTGCCTACACTCCCGCAAGAACTTTTTCTTTTAATAAGTCTCCAATCCATCGGGAATAAGATCACTAACCAAGAAGTTAGCGATGTCGGCATACCAAGGAGAAAAATGTGCTAGAAAATGCTAATATGTGCTCATCCGGAAAAGCATCATTGATCTCAAGGTATTCTTTTGGTCTCCCTGCCTCCTCAAGCCTAGATAGGTGATCCGCAACTTGATTTTCTGTCCCTTTCCGATCCTTGACTTCAAAGTCAAATTCTTACAACAAAAGGACCCACCAAATCAATCTTGGTTTGGCATCCTTCTTCGCCATAAGATAACGAAGAGCAGCATGATCAGTGTAAACTATCACTTTGGACCCCAACAAATAAGCCTGAAACTTTTCAAAAGCATAGACAATCGCGAGAAGTTCTTGCTCAGTCACAGTGTAATTTATTTGGGCGCCATTAAGTGTCTTGCTTGCATAGTAGACAGGGTGAAGGATCTGGTTGTGACGTTGGCCAAGCACCGCCCCAATAGCTACACCACTAGCGTCACACATGAGTTCGAATGGAAGAGACCAATTGGGTGTGACAATAATAGGTGTCGTGGTGAGCTTTTCTTTCATTTCCTCAAAGGCCTTGAGACACTTCTCATCAAATATGAACTTTGCATCTTTTTCAAGGAGTTTGCACATGGGATTTGCAATTTTGGAGAAGTCCTTGATAAAATGCCTATAGAAACCGGCGTGCCCCAAAAAACTTCGGACACCTTTTACTGAAGTAGGTAGAGGAAGCTTGGAAATGATCTCGATCTTTGCCCGGTCAATCTCTATGCCGTGTTTGGAAATTTCGTGGCCCAAACAATGCCCTCGTCCACCATGAAGTGGCATTTCTCCCAATTTAGCACAAGGTTTGTTTCTTCACATTGTTTGAGCATTTGCCTAAGGTTGTCAAGAAAATGCTCAAAGGAATCACCCACTACAGAGAAGTCCTCCATAAAAACCTCTAAGAAATCTTCCACCATGTCCGAGAAGATTGACATCATGCATCGTTGGAAAGTAGCCGTAGCGTTACATAGCCGAAATGGCATACGGCTAAAAGAAAACGTCCCATATGGGCATGTGAATTTCGTCTTCTCTTGATCTTCCAATGCGATATTGATTTGGTTATAGCCGGAATGACCTTCCCGCTAGCCGATCAAGCATTTGATCAATAAAAGGCATAGGGAAATGGTCCTTGCACGTAGCACTATTTAGCTTCCGGTAGTCCATGCAAACTCTCCATCCGGTCACTGTTCTCATTGGGATGAGCTCATTTATGTTGTTTTCAATCACGGTCATGCCTCATTTCTTTGGCACACATAGCACCGAACTCACCCAAGAACTATCGGCAATGGGGTAGACTACCCCGGCATCTAACCACTTGATGATTTCTTTCTTTACCACCTCTTGCATGGAAGGGTTTAACCTTCGTTGATGTTCCACACTTGGTTTACTCTCTTGCTCCAATTGTATCTTGTGTTAGCAAATTCCGGCGGGAATCCCTCGGATGTCCGTTATTGTCCACCCGATAGCTTGCCTATGCTCCGTCAAGACATTAAACAATTGTTCTACCTGCACATCGTTCAACAAAGAAGAAACGATTACCGGTAGAGTGTCATTAGAGCCAAGAAATTTATACCTCAAGTGCGGTGGAAGTGGTTTGAGCTCAAGTTGCAGCGGCTCAATAATTGACGGCTTGGCAAGAGGAGTGACTCTATTGTCCATATCAAGAGAAAGTTTCTTTGGAGCATAAGTGTAGGACCCAAGTCCTTCTAATGCATTCACCGATTCCATGTACCCCTCCATATCTTCACCATCAACATTTACCAAAATAGTTGCCAATGCCTCACCAAGGCATTGTTCTTCAGTCTTCATTTCAATTGCATCCTCTAACTCATCGGGAACATCGATGACTGAGATGCTTTCATATGCATTTGGAAACTTCATACCCTTGATCGCTTGGAATGTGACCTCTTCATCATTGACTCGGAACTTGATCTCATTTCATTCTGAATCCATAAGTGCTCTTCCGGTAGCAAGAAATGGTCTCCCCAAGATGATAGGGATCTCTTTGTCAACAGCACAATCAAGGATCACAAAGTCGGCGGGGAGGAGGAACTGTCCCACTTTCACAAGCACATCATCAACAATTCCCACCGGTCTCTTTATTGAACGATCGGCCATCTGCAACCTCATACTTGTAGGCCTTGGCATACCTAAGCCCACTAACTTGTAAATAGCAAGAGGCATTAAATTTATGCTAGCCCCATTATCACAAAGAGCTCTTGCAAAATCGCGTGCCCCAATAGTGCATGGAATGGTAAAAGCTCCCGGGTCTTCTTTATTTTGAATGGTGGTTGTTGCAATGATGTAACTAACCCCGTGAGTCACATTCACCACTTCATTCTTGGTAGTTTTCTTCTTGGTGATCAAGTCTTTCAAATAGTTAGCAAAACCCGGCATCTCTTGAAATGCTTCCACAAATGGAATATTTACCGATAATTGCTTGAGAATGTCATAGAACTTCTTGAGTTTGCTATCATCAAATCTCCTCGCAAGTCTTTGAGGGAAGGAGGAGGAGGTCTAGGAAGTGGTGCTAGAGTTTTTGGCGTCTCTTTCACCTTTTTCGTAACCTCTTCTCGGTTCACTTCTTGAACTTTCAGCTCTTCCAGGACCTTTTTAGCTTCAACAACAATTGGGAATTCAACGTGTGCCTCAACTTCTTGTTCAGAATCTTCCACTTCAACCACTTGTTCACTCTCTCCTTGAAGTACTTTCCCACTCCAGGTAGTAATTTCCATGCAACGAGAAGTTGGGCCACTCCCGCTACCCTTTGGGTTCGCAATTGTGTCACTTGGGAGTGTCCCCTTTTGCTTTGGATTTTGCTCTCGTGAGATGTCTCTCATTTGCATCTCCAATTTTTGAATAGATGCGGTATGAGAGCCGACAAGCTCGGTCATATTCCTCATTGAAGTGTCGGACCTATCTTGATTTTGCAATACCTGCTCAAGCATGTTTTCCAACTTGGAGTCACTTGAGGAACCTTGATTTGAATATTGCCCGTTTGGTGGAACATAAGGGTTTGAACTCCGGTTTGAAAAGTTGTTGTTGTTGTTACTCGAATTCCCTTGATTTGAACTACCTTGGTCATTTCGCCATTGTTGGTTGCCTTGCCCTTGCGGGTTAGGCCTCCATTGGTTTTGTTGTCATGAACCTTGGTATTGTTGCCTTTGATAACCTCCTTGAGAGTTGTTGACATAATTTGCTTCCTCATAATCTTCATTTGATGTGGGTTGAACATCTTCCACTACATATACCTTTTTCGTTTGGCTTTTAGTGAACATCTTTTTCAACACATTGACGTTGGTGGCAAGCCCGGCAATTACTTGATCTCTGTCTTGGTTCTCCTTAATCATGTTGGTCAAGGAAGGAGTACCATAAGGAATTCCACCTGTGGTGTCCTCTGCGTGCCAAGCTTGGTTATGTTTTGCCATTTTGTCAAAGATTTGTGTGATCCTTGCAAATATCTTATCCATGAAAGATCCATCAGTTGCATTCTGGCTATAGATTGGTTCATGGCATCCAAACCCATGTAGATTTTCTCCTACAAGATAGAATCCGGAAAACCATGATTCTGCGACCTCACCAAATATAACTTGAATCGATCCCATGCCTCATGTAGATGTTCTCCTGGTAGTGCTTGAAAAAGAAAATTTTATCCCGGAGCTCAGATTTCTTGCTTTGTCGGGACCATTTAGCTAAGAATGCTCAAACAAGTTCAGGCCAAGAATGGATTGAGTTTGGTGGTAAATTTTGAATCCATTTCCTCGCCTCTCCAGCCAGTGAGTACTTGAACACCCTCAATCTTAGGGCATCATCTGAGACGTTGTTCTGCTTGTGCATCACACACACACCCAAGAAGTTTCTGAGATGTTATGTCGGATCATCATCGGTGGAATTCCTGAAAAACCCCTCTGCTTTGAGCATTAGGATTAAACCGTGTTCCACCTTGAATGTGGCAGTGTCAACTCTCGGAGGTACAATAGCATTTGTATCCTCAATGTACTCATCTATGTCTGCAGAAGGATTTTCTTCGTCCTCATATTCGGCCATGTTTTCCTTTCAACACCAAGCAAAACAAGCAAAGTGGTGATGGAATAGAAGAAGATGTAAAGTAAAGCACACACTAATTAGTAATTTCAAAATCGCATTTCCCGGCAATGGCGCCAAAATTAGATACGCTCAAATTACACTTTAATTAAATAGTGTAAGGCGGTCGGTGTCAAATATAGTAAACCAACAAGGTTGGGATCGAATCCCACAGGGAATAGGCGTGAAAAGGTTACTTGAGTAGTGTGAAACTTGACTTAGGTCGTAATTCTGTTCCTTTAACGTAACAAGCGAATGATATAGTTGTGAATTGAGAAGATAACTAATTTTATTATGAGAATGTGAATAATTTGATTAAGGAAACCAAGGTTGTGTCTCCATCAATGAAATGTAATGCTATCGGTGTTAATATGATATATTTCTAATGAAAGGTCCTTTTGATATGCGAATGGTTCCTAAATGACTACCCAATATTTTCCAATAGTTGAGTAGTATTTTCTCTTTATGATTTTTCCAAATATAAAAGAGTTGCAATTTAATAACAACCAATTTATGCCAAGTAGAACCCACTTATTCCTAAGTGATTCTATTAAGATTTAAAGTCTTGAGTTCTTGATATTCAATTCTACCAAACCCTAACCCACTTTTCCAAGTAAAGAAAGAGTAAAATGGAATAGATTAATGTTTGCAACCACCAACCATAAATAAAGAACAAGAATTGAATAAATATCAACCAACCATTATATATATATATATATATATATATATATATATATATATATATATATATATATATATATATATATATATATATATATATCTTAAACACCCATTAACATTATACCCATCGATCAATTCTAATCTACTTGGTCCTAGAGGGACCTTCTCCAAGCTTGGCGTTCTTAGGCCCATCGATCAGATTCCCCAGGTAGCACATGTCCAGCAGCAGATACACCCTTGCTAGATGTCCTCCTTCATTAACCTCTGGATTCTGACAAGCCACGATCCTTTTCCTCATCTTCCCCTCAAGCTCCTTCAGACCCTGCTCTAAATACTCCAACCTCTCTGTTGATTTGGGAGTGATTCCTCTCCATTCATTGATTGCTTCCATGTCTACTTTGTGTTGTTCCAAATGTCTGGCCTCAGATTCAAAAACCCTCTTGCGTAAACTCCTATATTTGACTTGTGCCTCGACAGCGTCGTCTATGATCCTATTTCCCAAATCAATCCCCGGCTTGACTTCTCCTGCTATGTCATCGACCAACCATGTGGGTAGAAACACACATGGCAGGCATGGTAGTGATCTAGCTCGATGGTATCCTTTTCCACAATGATTTTCAGATGCCACATGTGTTGTGCCTCGTACTTGAATGGAATAGCATCACCTTGGAAATCTGCTTTGTAGTGAACCATCTTGGAAACTCGGGGTATGACTTGTTTCCTCCCAGCTTGCCTCATGAGTCTGATAGGAGCATAAGGATAGATACCCCTTAATCTGATTAGCACTAGATGAGGAACATCTCTTGACCTGATGATGAATTCGCTAGTAGGGAACCATTCGAACATCCAATGAACCTTGTCGTCAGTCAAATTGCTAAAGAAGTGTACCCAGCCTACAGCGTTTCCTGGTTATGCAAACCTATCCGGGATAAAAGTCATTCTTTTCGGGTGGTGAAAAGTTATGTGTTCATTCCATGGTCGCCGCGGAAATTCTTGCCGGTATTGTCCCCTTTGAAGATGTTCCAACAGCCATATTTGTAGTAGCAAATTACAACCCTCAAAATGCCTATATCCTTTCTCGCAGCGGTCCAAAGCTCGGTATATCTCTGCTACGATCATTGGGACAATAGTGTAGGTATGTCCCTCAATTCCTTCCATTAGGGTCTTGGTAACCATAGCTAAGCGAGTGTGAATCCTTTCTCCTTGCATTGGGAATACCAGCATCCCTAGAAAAAAGACAATGAACATCAAAACCCGGTGGTGGATCCAACCCAAAGAAGTAACAACAAACTCGTCATGGTAAAGGCGGTAGGATTTGTTGTGCCCATAAAGTTCGTAAAGGAAGTCGAAGGGTATATAAGACTTCTTCAGGTAGACTAACTCATCATTCCTTCTAAAACCGATCATTTTCAGAAACCCTCGAGAAGTGCAGTTTTCGGGTACAAATAGACCGGGGCTATCCCAGGGAAGTCCAGCAAAGCCCCCTATTTCCTTTAGAAGAGGAGTCATTTCTATATCACCGAAATGGAAAACAGCCCTCTTTGCATCCCAGAACATAGTAGCGGCCTCGATCAGTGCATTGTTTGGCTGAATGTCCAGCAAAGAAGGTAAATTCCCAAGAACTCTTTTCACATGGTTTTTTTTCGCTTGGCGAGAGATTTTCCCACCAATCCAGCAACAAAGGTGGGATACTTCGAACCATGCCGAACCTGGAGACTTCGTGCCTCATTTCTGCAAAATAGATAAAGTAAGCCCTTTCCCTCTCCAGATTCGACTATTTACACATTAATGATTAGAATATCGGCACGTTATCTCCAAATAATGCACATAACATGATTGTGCCCATTGGGATTATGGAAATCCCGGCGGACTTTGGACAAGGCTTTTCTTAGCGAGTTGTTACGCGGATAGAGTTTTAACCCGTACTAGGCTTAGACATGATGCATGCACAGTTAACATCAGAGTGGGGTTTCTATAAGAGTCTAGACTGGTACCCTCAAGCGGACAACTTGATAGGGAAAGGCACAGAAGCATCGATTGCACCGCTGATCGACTAGTTTTACCGCGAATAAGCCTTTCCAAATTTAAAGGGTGATTTAGGAAGAGCGCGGACACTCATCAAGTGCCGTTATGGTGTTAATTGGAATATGATGTGGAGCATGCTATATGCAAAGATAAAATAACACGTTGTCAAGTATTTTTGCATGTTGAAAGCAGTAAATGTAGTATTGAATGAAACGTAAAGACATAAAAAGAAAGAAAAACAAGGAAGAAGTTAGTTCGCGTAATGAAAAAATTGTAATAAAAGAAATAAAGGGGTAAGGATTGGGGAGAGATATGATATAGCAAAATTAAAAAGTTTGGAGCAAGTGAACATGATTAGGGAATAAGGGGAAACACACATTGTAATAAAATTAAGAAAAGAGTTGCATATGAGTTCATATAAAAGGGAAATAGGGAAGAGGATATGCATGTAGCAATAAAAGGGGAAATTGGGAGCGGGATATTCAAGTAACAGCAAAATAATAAAGACACACTTATCGGGAGAGACTAAATCATGTAGGACCAAGTTCGCAATGGTAAGAGCCTAAAAATATCCCCAGCAGAGTCGCCATGCTGTCGCGCCCCTTTTTCTCGCAAAATCGGGTTTCGACATTGACAACTCTTTTAAGGAAGGGTTTTAAAAGAGAAGAGTCGCCACCTAACGACTTTTAAGGTGCGTTAGAGCACCTATTTGCAGATAACTCTGGATTAACTACTTGCGTCACCAAAGATCGGGTAAGGGCTCAAATTTACCTTGAGGAGAAGGTGTTAGGCACTCCTCGAGGTCCACAACGGTGGTTCTCGGCCGAACTTGAATTATATGAATTAGTCTAAGAGAAAGGACAAATATATAAAATGATTGATTTTAAAACAAAGATGGGGGGGTCCTAAGTTTTTTAGCCTAAAGAATCACCCCGTGCAATATAAATAATACTTCGTAACTCCCTCAAGGTGGGGTGTTACTCATATTATTCAGCGGGCACAAACTATCATCTCCTGCTACCCGATTACTATCTTTAAGTTATTTACCTAAAGCGCACTAGTCAATTCTAAGTCGTACCCTACGTGTGCACTACCCGACCCATGCCTATGGTCTAGGAGGCATTTGGACCTCTATCTCGGGGTGGTTCTAGGCTTTAGCTTAGGTTGCTCAAAATGAAAAATACTAAGAGACATACAAAACATTTTGAACTTTCACTTATAAACAAATAAGGGTTCAAGTTGGCATCCGCACCTAGACAACAAATGCACGCAGAACTTGATTAACAAAGACAATTGCAGATTTTAACAAATTGGAGTTGCAGAAACCTATAGGCAGGATCTCTATGTGATTCTGGATTTAATGAGCGGGCAGTTTTGAATCTCTGAAACCTACATGGTTGCCTACTGATTACGGGTATAAGAGATTAAACCTACAGGCATGATATATGGGCATTTTTATGCAGTAACTAATAGTGGTAGTCACTGGATTATGTTCAGAATTGGTTAATTGAGTCCTATAGGCATGATTTCTAGTGATGATGATTAGCACAGCGTTGAAGACTCTTAAAGAACGAGTGGGACAATTAATTAAACTGATTCAAACCCTATAGGCATGAAATCTATAATTACAAACTGATTTTAGATCCTGCAGGCATGATTTCTATAATTGAAACTGATTTTAGATCCTATAGGCATATTTTCTAGACAGACTGTGATGCAGCAACGAATTTAAGTAATTAGAATCCTATAGGCATGATATCTATTGAGCGTGGTACAGGTTGTAAAGGGGGTTATTAGCATTCATTCCCTATAGGCATAATATCTAGTGATCGGACAGAAATAAATATAAGAGCAGGTAAAACATTTATTGAAAGATCATGCTTGTGCAGGTATTAGGCAAGCTAAGTGAAGTGTGTGATTTCCTAATATCATGACTTCTATGGGACTCGTGTCATCGAACAACACATATAGCAAACATTGTCAAGTCCTATAGGCATGTTATCTACCCATGAAATGCAGATATGGAATTCTACCCATCCCCTTTTACTAACACCCCAATTATTTATACGAAGTGTTATTATAGGCCCAGATTAATAAGTAAAAATATTAATATTACATGGCATTAGACAGGCCTATAGCTGGACCAAATAAACAATTAAATACCCAGCCTTGCTGGGCCTTCAACATTTCTGGCCTAGCATACCACACGTCACAGGTCCATAGGGGAGTTCAGAACACTTTAGTGAACCACAGCACCAAACACTGCATCACTTGTAATCAACAGTACGGGATAGGGAGTAGGGTATTAGGGACAGTTTTTTGAAGTTGAAGAGTGACTAGAGCCTAACCCTAGTGTGTCAGAGTTCACAAGGGCCTCAATTGGACCCCGAGCAGTGCTTACACTAGGGAGGCCAACAACAAAATCTCAATAGCCTTGGCTTTCAGCCGGCTAAGAATAGGAATTTAGAATGCCAAAGTAACCAGTAGGGAGGAGATAGAGATCATTGAACATATAGCACAAATAGTCAAGCAAGCCAACAGGTTCAGCAAGGTGCACATAGCAAAGTACCACATAAACTAGCATCACACGAACTAGGAGAGGAGATAGATTTGCAAGCATACATAGGTTGCACTAGTGGACATCTAAGGGTCCGAATTAACTTAGCCTCACTTAATGCCACATTAATCACTACTTGAACACAATAGAGGGATAAACATGTTGATAAACACAGAAAGGAGAGCACAACAGCTAAACCAGGACATATTAGGAAATATGTTATCATCATAGTCTTAAAAAAAGAGTTGGAAATCCAGGACAGCATGAAATGAGTTTGAACATGTCTTAAAACACTCTAATATACACAGGATTCATTGAAAGTTCATTCAAACCAAAGGGTTCTCATAGAGCTAAGGCATTATTTAAGCATAACATGCAAATCAGCATACAACCACATTACTGAAGTCCAAATTGACATGTTAAGATGCTATATGGGTATAGAACTAATCCTAGGAGATAAGAGATAACAGGATGCAGAGCATGACATGAACAGTAGACTATTCTCAGGCATCAGTTAACACAGAATGATATCAAAGATGAACACCATCACAATTGAACCAAAGTTCAGATACATGCGCAGAAAGAAGGAAAGAAATTAAACATTATGAAGGTTTGAACACTAACTCGTAGCAAGATAAAACAACGCGCAGTGTAGAAGTAAAAACCCCAAATCTCCGATGCTTCAGAGTTCACAAGAGCCTCGAGAATGGGCTCCGAGCAGCGCTTGCACCGGAGGAGGTTATTCAATAGTTTCAGAGAGTTTAAAAGTAGCAGTGAGTGAACGAGAGAGTAATGGGAAAACAGTCGTCAAAGTCTGGGGTCTCAAACCTCTCTTGAGAGGGGTTTATATAGTAGAAATCCAACGAGTAAACATGGAAACAAATTATTCGAACACAAACATGGAAAGATATACTAGAATCAATCAGAATCAATTTTAGGGAGAATAGTACATAAAACAAGGGAGTTTAATAAATTAACAGAGAATAAGAGAGCATAATCACGCACATAACACTAAAAATAAGAGAATACAACAGAGAATAAGGAAAATATCATACAAAGATCAATTAGAGTCAGATTTAGGGCGAAATAAAGTAAAAATAAGGGAAACACGGTGAGTCAAAAAAAATAAGGAAAATATCAGTCAAACACAAGAAAGCGAAGAGTATCAATCAAAAATTCAGTAAAGAATAGGGGAAAATCTCAAACCCTAGTTGAGACTGATGCCTTGAATCGGACCAAAATACAAGGGATCGTTCAATATATCATGTATAGAGATGGAAGATCGTTCAGATCTTCATGGAATCAAAGTGAATCGGTCTGTTCTTGAGAGGTAGTTCTTGCCAAAAATAGGGCAAGAACTAAGTGATGCCAAAATCATGCATATAACGATAGAGTATTACGAAATAGGTAAGTGAATCGTGGATTGATTCCATGTTTGAACCGGAATCGGAGAAGATTAAGGGTGACGGCGGCTAGGGTTCGACAGAGAAAAAGGGAGGGTTTGATGGGGTTCAAAGGCGGCGGGTGAGAGACAATGTCTCTAGGGTTTGGGGGGTCAGGTTATGAGAGAAGAGGGGTTAAGGGTTGTGAGCCGTTGAACATTTTTTATCAACGGCTGTGATTTAAGGGGTATGGGTCGGTTTGGACGGGTAGGATTGGGCCTAGGATTTACTGGGATGGGGTTTGGGTAGTTTAGGTCCGAAAAAATAGGTAAAATTTGGGCTATTATTTAAATATCCAATATTTAGCAAGAAATAATTTATAAAATAATTAATTAAAAATGGAAAATATTTTTTGTGCACTAAAATGATTAAAATTAATAGCTTAACATTATAAAAATACAAAAAGTTATTTTCTGCATAAATAATGTAATTATACATTAATATGAGCTATTATGGCAAAGATGTGCAATTTAGCCTTAAAAATGTAAATATAATTATAAAAATGCACTGAAAAATATTTAAACATTATGTGGGTATAAATGATAAATTTAGATGATTAAATCATCATAAAAATAATTTGAAGGACAATTATTGAATATTTATATATAATAAAAATGCAAGAATAAATTGGTTTAAAGCCTTTAAAAATTATGAGAAATATTTATGTATGCTTATAAATCAAATGATGATGCATATGCACTATTTTGAAAGTATATGTATATATATTTAAAATATGAGGAAAAAATTGGGTATCACCAACATATCTTGTCAAAGCCCTTATTTCTATCGTTGCTACTTAGCTACCCAATTTCCATTATACGTTCATAATTGATAATCTTAGTTCTGATTAGTGTTAAGCTAAAGAATTATTTAAACATTATTTAAACCAATCCCTGTGGAGATGATTTAACAACTATACTTTGACTAGCGAGCCTAAATTTTATACCCTGATTTTGCGCTCATCAATCTCCTCCTCCCCGGCCTACTTAGACCCATAACAAACTTGCATGAGAGATTGGGAACAAGGGCTTACCCGGATAGGCGATGGCTTAGCAAATGGCTTCCTCGATTCTTCAAGATTAAGCAAGATGGTTGAGTAGAGGGGTTGGAGCTTCTTCCTTCTCTCTCTAGTTCCTTCCCCCTCTCTAAAAGCGTCAGATTTTTGCTCCCAAATGACCCCCTTATGTCTTTTTATTAAAATGGGATCAGGTTATAAAAATACAAAACGGACCCTACGAACTGGATCTGCAATCGCAGATGCGACCGCGAAACACGTATGTGGTCCGCAGACTAGATCGCAAAATGACCTCCAAAAACCTGGGTGGGCCTAGTCCGGCCTGCGGCAGATCAGCGGTCCACAGATCACTTCTGCGACTGCGAAGTGGACCGCGAAAGTTTCCTCCAAAATTTTCTCATGTTGGTTCTGCGATGGAAGTGTGGCCCGCGTAATGGTTGTGCGGTCGCATAATTGACCGCAAAACGACCTCCAAAACTAATCTTCTCCTGTTCAACTCCGTGGCGGTTCTGTGGCCCGCGGAGCAGTTCTGCGGTCGCATAATGGACCGCAGAAACTCCATGCTTTGCCAAAAAAATTTCCACCAACTCCGCAACGCATTGCACAACCCAAGTTGCATTATTTACAACCTTCAAACTCGTTAGCCTACCTTGGCACTACCAAACCTCGAATTCTTGGCAAAAGTTTACGGGGTCTTACATAAAAGCTTCTCATTAAGGATAAAATGGGTAAAATGAAAAGTTTAAAGTTGAATTATTTTCAATTATAAAAATGTGTCACTATTTTTTGAACGGACTAATAAGGAAAGTGTATCATCTAAATTGAAACGGAGGAAGTAATATATTGTAGATGAGTAAAGCAAAGTGCAACTATATGGCGTTTCTTTCATTTTCCCCAACTTGGTTCCATAATGTTGGAAAAGCTTAAGATGTCCAATAGTTCCTCTATCTCAGTGTTGCCTATTCTTCGGGGGAAGTGCACGGTTAGCCACTAATAACACATGTATTTACTTTTAAGTCACTGTTTAAAATATCTTTAGTCTTTAGCCACTTCTTTAATAAACTTTACCTGCCCGGACGAAAACACCCTTCTGCTCATAAAAGTTCATGACCAAGTGTCCTTAACTTTTGAACTTGCAACTCTAAGTTCAGGACTTCAGGACTACATGTCCTTAACTTTTGAACTTACAACTCTAAGTTCAGGACTTCAGGACTACATGTCCTTAACTTTTGAACTTGGAACTCGAAGTTCGGGACCACCTGTCCTTAAGTTCTGTGCTTGTAACTCTAAGTTAAGGACTACTTGTCCTTAACTTTTGAACTTGTAAGTCTAAGTTCAGGACCTATTGTCCTTAACTTTTGAGCTTGTTAGTCTAAGTTCAGGACCAAGTGTCCTTAACTTTTGAACTTGTAATTCTAAGTTCAGGACCAAGTGTCCTTAACTTTTGAACTTGAAACTCGAAGTTCAGGACCAAGTGTCCTTAATTTCTGTGCTTGTAACTCTAAGTTAAGGACTAAATACAAAATAACATATATGGCGATAGTGTCTTATAGGAATTTCAATTTTTAAACAAAGAAGATGGGTTTACGTGCAGCTGCTGGGAGAAAAGAAGATAAATTGAGTTCTAATTAAGTAATAACTCTGGAATATGGTGCCTAAACAAAGTGCAGTTGTTGACTATTAATTGTGACTAAGTTGGGAGAAGATAAAGATGAAGAATCTGAAATGGCGTATATTAAGAATAATATTCCTCATTTATTGAACGAATGGGAATGGAAGAAAGAAAGTGAAAAAGGAACAAGTAGAAGAGTTCATGAGATGTAAGGAAAGAATATGAAAATGGCGTATTTCCGTTTGGGAAGGAAAGGGTAATACCGTCTTTTCATATTAATTTTAATAGACTAGTGGCTACTTTTGCTCAGCATTAAAAATGCCGGATAAAAAGTAAGTACCACTTTAAAAAGTAGCTACCCCACACAATTTTTACCTATTCTTCCCTGGTGATGCATTTAAAAGCAATATTTTTTCTCCAACATATCGTCTCTGCATAATTGTGTTGTTGCCTCTGCCTCAGAAATTAGACCATTATCTTGTCCTTTTATGTAAAATTTCATTAGAGTTTAAACTAGTAAACATAATAAAATTGAGCATTAATTTTTCATTGCACTCTTTCATTTGATTATTTGCCTAAAAAGTCCACCTTGCTTAGGAAGCAAAAAAAGTCCATAAAGTTTTATCAAACAATAATTTGTAGAATTGATTACCTTTCCTTTCTCAATTAAAACATTAGAGTGTGCGCGCGCTTGCTGTCAGCAGCATTGGAATAGAATGCACATCCATCAGCTTATATATCTTTTGCCAACTCTCAAGTTGAAAGGTGGAATTTGATGACGCCAACTACGTGGGGAATGTCATCCATCAACTTTTATATCTTCTTCAAACTCTTTAAGTAGAAAGGTGGAGTTTTATCTGATGACACCAACTACATGGAATGGAATGTTATCTTTATAACATTTTTATTATTTGTGGAATTCATATTTTAAACTGTCTCTTGAACATGAAAACTCAGGCGCTTGTGATTGCTGCACCATTTGCGTTTTGGCATCTATTTTTGCTGTCAAATACTAGCCGACTTGCGTTATAGATTTTTCATTCGAAATGCATGCAACTATTAGAGAGCCCATATGGACATTCGCCGCTCTAGAGTTCGCTCTTGTGGCCATTACTCTACATGTTTTCTACTCTATGGTAAGATTATGCAATTGATATTTGATACCTCTTGGATATTTTCCAGTACCTGTCCTGTGTCTTCTTTAACCATAAAAAATTTCTAGATGAAAAAGTCTTAACCAATGAAAGATGCACCAGACTCACAACTCATGCAACCAAACCCAATGCAGAAAAGAAAAAAATTGTACACATAACACTTTTGGCAGATATGAAATGAGGAGTAATCTTGTCTTTGGCAGCTTCAATAATGATAACATCAGTATTGGGTTTTGGTGCTTCTATGAGTCTCAAGCAATGTACATCGATACTATTAATTCCTGGCGAGTCCAAATTTCCGAAAAATCTAACCCTGCATGAAATGAGTATGATGGAGAAATGATGAAGCTGTATAGGAGATATTGTAACAACAACAAACCCAGTGGATATTGAATATGCTTCTTTTTCACGTTAAAGATGTATTTTCTTTGTACTATTTTCTCTTATTTCTTTGCCTCATCATCTTATGTGATGAGGTGGTTCATACCTCAAGAAATCTGGTAGTCAAATGTGTATACCGATATAGGTAAGGTAGTGAATATCGCTTGTCTTCTTTCTGTGTCTAGTACTAGAGAATAGTAGCTCAATGTAGATGAAAAAAGACCATGCGACATTTGAACCACAGTAGATGAAATATTTCTGGCATCTAACTTGAATTATCTTTTTTGGATGTCCCTTATTAGTCGGAATCTGAAGCCAGTTCAAGATCCAACAGGACAAGCTGTCTGCAAAAAGACCGTGGAGGACAAATTATATAGCACAAAATTGCATGAGAGAAGACTGAAACGCTATACATTAAAAACAAATTAAATTTACAGATACCTACACTTATGATACAAATGCCTCTTAAAGGAATGCATACGCCACTCTTTTAAAAGACAACTAAGCCTCAAGCCTTATTTGCATTTTCCAACAGCGATGTATTGATTGTTATTTTTCTTCACCCATACTGTTGAACGAGTTCTCTTAACATAATCTGTGAAGAGGCGGTACCTGCAGGACAAATATGGCAGGTTAGACGAGGATATTCATCTTCATATCAGCAACTAAAATTCGGAGGCAAATGGGATCACATATTGCAATATTTTGGCTGAACCATCCACACATTCACGCACCCAAATTCTCATCATTATCACAAAAAATCGAAGCAGTTGAAATTAAGAAACCACCTGTCAAACTCCAGTCTCTGAGTAACTATCCCATTCAATAGGAGCTCCGAACTATATACTGTTGATCCTGTAGGTGTAACAAGGGATTGCATTTGCATGATTATTCAAATTTAATACAAAACTTCTTATTGATTTTACAAGGCAAAAGAATCAGAAGTCTACCTTTCTCAAGGAAAGGGATGCAAACTTCATAGTCTTCTTCACAAGATAAAACTAGAAGATCGTCAGGAACAACTTCCTCTTTCATAACCGATCTACCAAGTCGCTCCACTGCCTGAAAAACATTTGGAACAGGCGTTACCAAGCACGAACAAACAGTCAATAAAATAGTTAGAATTACGGAGAGAGGATTGTGCCTGAAAAAATACAGATTGATTAAGCTAACTCCGGCATGGAGGGTGTGATAATGATAAACACTAGAAACACTAGTAGACACTAACTTCAAATTATAGGAATTCCAAAATATTTGACGTACTTTTACACACAACCAGAGTATAAGTTTCAAGAATTCAAATCCATCCATCTTTAGTGTGGATTATAATCCATACCACTTGTTTTCCCTATCAAAGAAATCTTCCAAAAATTGGTTACAAATGTTTGCTTCAGCTACCGTAAGTCAAACTAATGATCTTTTTTCTCTTCTGAAAATGGTAACAGTGTATTCATCAGCATTAAGGAAATGCTGGCCATCCTATTTACATACCAAGGTCAAAAGTCAAAACTAATGAAGATCTTAATATTAAAAAGTCAAACTAATGATCTTTAATATGTCACCACTTATCACCTATGTTACCATGGACATCATCTTGAGCACACACTGAAATATATGATATTCAACATATTTAATAAGGCTGGTTCTAATCTTTCATAACTAATCATGTTGCATTTATAGCGGATAGGAAGCATACACTCTACCATATCCTCCTGACCATACAAATGAAAGACTGGTTTTATCTCGGGTATTCACAGAAGCACCAATATATGAGGAGATAGACTGAACCTTTTGAATCTGCTTGCTTTGGACTTGACACAACACCTTTTTTTTCAAACCGGAACTTAGTACGGTACCAAATTGTGGCATCGAAGATGATTCAGGTGAGTGGATAGAGCATATGAATATCTTATCCAGGATGGTTGAATTTTAAAGTGAAAAAAAAAGGGGGGGTAAAGAGTAGAGTACACACCAAACCATGAACTGCCTTCACCAAACTTGCCAATATATCTTTACCAGGCTTTGTATTTGGAGTGGTAAAAACTCTATATCCCTGAAAATAAATTACTATGAGAAAAGGAAAAGCACAGCTGCTGCATCTAATAGTCACTCAAGGCAGCATGTTTACCAGTAAAAGGGGATGTTGGCATGCTCGTGCTAATGAAACTGGCATGCTGAAGCAGAACTCTTTTTCCTTTCTTGCATCTCTCAAGATATAGTTTTTCTCATCAATAAGACAGCTAGCTTGTCCACAACTCTCAAGCCATAGATGTGTCACCACAGGTTTCCCTACAGCAATAGCTTCTAGCATGTTTCTAGTGCGAACAAATTCATCAGCCACAAAATGAGTGGCATCGGACATACATGATACGCTTGAGGCTCCTAACCGGGCTAAGATCTGCAAGAAGAGATGATAAGGTGATTCCAGTTTAAAACATACAATATTTGCACAAACAAAGAAAAGATCATAGCGAAATTACCTTCTTTTGCTGTTTAGTAATATCTGCATCCAGGTGCTGACTGAACAAGACTCGAACATTAGTCATTTCTCGCCTCTTCCTAGAATCTTTTAAGGTGGAGCCAATTTGTGTTCCAGTAGAATGTAAGGAAGTGATTTCTCTCAAAAGAGATGATCTTGACATATTCTTCCTGCACGATTGTCTATGATACTCATCACCCATACAAATAGGTGACACAGCATTCTTCTGGATTTTTGAATTGGTGGGAGTGGTGCATGCTGAAGCTGACGCTTTACACTGCTCTCCTGTTGAAGATTCTGTTCCTTGTGCTTCATCAACAGATCTTGTTATCTCTACATTAGTTTTCCTATTAGAATCTTTCATGGACTTATGTAGAATTGTTTTTGCATTTCCATCAGCAAAAGCATCATTAGTGCTGTTACCATCCAGATGTCTTTTATCTATGCCTTCCTGTAAGAGCTTCTTATGAGACCCCCTCTCTGAGGATGCAATATTGGGGAGAGTGCATTCAGGTGAAAACTTTCTCCTTTTTGTGCTGACATTAATTGAAGTACTTGTCTGGTCACTTCTTAATCTTTTTGACCTTCTACAAGATTGAGTAGTGGTCTCTGGCCCCATGGTAGGCATCTTCCGGTGACTTCTTCTTCCCTTGGGATAGTCTACAGCAGAAAGGCTGGCCCACGTTGATTCCATATTTCTTAGGTTGGCAGTTTGATTGGTAGTAAGTGTACCTCGATCCATCAAAGTCTCACAAGCGTCAGCATCTGTCCCGCTTCTATCAAAAGTGGCAGTGGCAGACAGACGTCTTTTTGGTTGACTCTCTACCTGGTGCTGCCTAGTTCGACGAGCTACAGGTGTGGAGAGACAATCCTTGACAGACATGGAACCTGCGCTTGCTTTTGGTGGTCTTTCTTCCTGTCTTAACTCTTCTTCTCTTCCCCTTGAAGCATGGAGTTTCGTCATATTTGGCTTGATCATCTTTAATCCGGCCCCTTGTTCTTCATTGCCTTGCTTCTTGATAGTTTTCTGTTGTTTCACTCTTTCTGGATAGTTCTTTTCAACTAATCTGGCATCCTTCTGCATTGTGCTCATGGACATTCTTGAAGATCGTGCTTTTTTCTTGGAGGACCTTCGCTTTGACAGACTCTCATCATCAATTCGATCTTCGCAAGAACCATCCGTCAATTTCTTTTCATTGCTACTATCATTTTCCTGTGCAGGAGCTCCAAAGCATAATGTTTGCATAGCTTCAGCAGCTATTTGAGTATCTAAACCAACATTTAGCATGTCAGGAACATCGTCTCCATTACCACCGTCAATCATTCCATCACCAGCCCCCGAATTCAGTTGTTCATCCAGCTTCTTAACAAAGTTTTTTCTAGATCTGGACTTTGATAGCTCACTTTTCACTCTACTTCTACTAGACAATAACCTAGAATCAGAACGGGGGGAACCCTTCAACTTTTTGCTGCTCAACGGGTGCTTTTCCTTTTCTCCACTACCTTTAACTCCCCGTCTTAAGGGATCAAGTGAACCACGCTTCGGAGGTTCAGTAGCAGGACTCCTGCCAACAAGAAGTTCCTTTTTCTTCTGGAAAAACTCTCCACCTCCTTCATCTTCACGATTGTCATCCCAATCAAAAATCTCACCCTCCGCATCTGCAATTCCAGCTGCTCTCCGAGCCAAACATTTTGTCCCTTTTGCAGCAGAGACAAATTTCGATTTTCCAATGGATGACTTCCCAAAGTCAATATGTTGATCAAAATCCAAAGGATTGAGCTTAAGAAACTTGTCAACAACATCTAGTGCATTGGCCTGAGACTCCTCTCCAGGTTCTTGAGAATCTACATAACTTAAGCCTGCCAATCCATCTTCATAGGCAAATTGAGGCAAGCCCACTGTCTTCTGAGCATCATTGTTGCCATCTTCTGACCCTTTAATTTCAACAAGTATCTCATCTCTGAAAAGTTTCCTCACAGCTGAACTACCAACTTTGCACCGGTTTCCATTACCTACATCATTCGTTTGTTCGTCATACTCCTCACAAGCATTCGGGTTAAGCTCCTTCCTGACTTCAGATTGAGGTCCAACCATAGATGTCCCATTTTGGCCTGCACTTTCCTTCTCCAGAAGATTGTCATTTTTAATAGACCGTGTACTTCCTTTTGTCCCTTTATGGCTCATGTCATAAGCAGCCAAACCAGAAGCCCTGACAGATGCAGCACGGATTGAAGTAAACCCTCGTAGCAGAGATCCTGAAAAAAATACATGATTATAAGACCTCCAAAATTCAGAAGCAGCTTTGTTATCAAATCTTCAAAGGCATTCTGTCTGATAACGAATATGGCTAGAATATAGAAGTTGAAAACATAAAAGGAATTCATCAACCACCTAAAAGTACCAGCATACAAGTGTATATTAAATACTTTCATGTACCGAATAAGAGAAGAGAAATCCAGATTCTAAAATATAAAACTGACAAAGCGAAGACCAAGCCTCTCTTTCAATAGTAAAACTTTTCCTGGATACAGCAGAAATGACCAACTGTAGACACATAGAGTTCAGAACCAAAGTCAGCTATTACATACTAAATATCAAAATACATGATAGTTGACGCACTGGCAAAGAATATACAGATCCAGCTAAGTGAGGAGGCCTATTTACAGTGAATTTTAAAAACTGGATGACGCAAAATGTTTTGTCCAACTTTACACTAGTAGAAGAACATTTCAATTAATTGCAAACATGTACAGCGTCAGAACTTGACAGGCCAAACATGTACAGCGTTAGAACTTGATTAAAACGAATTATCTCATGATAGCGAAACCAATTTACCTGATTGATGCTTGTCATTGCTTAGAACATCTGATTGTGAAATCGAACTCTCATCACCCGTGTTGGAATTGCTGCTTTTAGTAAATTTCACCTGATCAATAGAACTGAAGCTGTGTTTCATTGAATCATCATCTGATAACTCTTCAGTATCGCACAAGACCTCAGTTCTATCACTTCCTTCACTATCTACGGCAACTTCGACGTTGCACTTTTCAGAAGTCCGGATGCGTTCATTTTGTAGACCATCATGATATTCCACCACTTGGGTTTCACCACCTAAATCCACCCGTTGAGTTTCACTGCAAAAATCCACCACTTGTGTTTCACCACCAAAATCCACAACTTGTGTTTCACCACCGAAATCCACCACTTGTGTTTCACCACCGAAATCCAAAAACTGGTTTTCACCACAAAGATTTACAAGTTGGGTCTCAAAGGCATCATTGAAGAAAAGACGGTCATCAGCAGGAACCATACTTTGGTTACGGTACAACTCAGGATCCTTCCCTATAAATATAGACCAAATTGTATCGTTAGGGGAAAAAGCAATTTCAAATTAGAGTTCCAAATCTTAGAGAGAAAAAAAGTATCTCCCATATATTTGACTAACTTTGCATTTTCTTAAGCTTCTGAAACTCCCTTCTCATCCTAAAGAGAAAGGTAGTACTCCCTCCCTCCCACTTTATGTGATGCGATTCGGAGTACAAGGGTCAAACTATCTAATTTTAGGTGTAAATTCGAGCATAGGATCTTCAAATTTTTTGAAATAAAATTAACATATTTGGAAACTACGTAAAAAGTAGTATAAGTCACAAAAATTTAACACATTGAACAGGCATCGAGGTTAAAGAAATTTTTTTTTGACTCTCCGAATTGTAACTGCATCACATTAGGTGGGGCAAAGGGAGCAGTAGTCTTGCTTGAAGAGTTCCCTCTCTGAACAATGGTATCAGTACAAATAGTGATAATCGAAAACTTAAAAAGCACAAACAAAAGAAGTAACATCTCAAACTTTTCATTCAAAAGATACAACAGAGTACACCGTATCACACTTATTTGATTAAAAATCCAAACTTGAGCATATGTTCTCTTTTATTCTTTAGCAATTAACTAACAATTGACCATGGCTAATCAATATAACCACGTCACAGCAGTTTCAATCTGCTTATAAAATCAAACTCCAAGTAACTTTATAATGCAACAAAGATTATTGATGCAGTGAAGATATCTTCTGTTAATAAAGGATTCAATTATTTTTTTTCTTTATCCTTTACAGGCAAGAAAATTGAAACTTTAAATTGAAACCCTTATATTAACATTTAGGAATAATCAACAAACCCTAATTTACCCCCAAAAAAGTTAGAAAAATTAAAAATAAACTTGCCTGGGAATGACTCGGGTGAAATTTGAGTTTCCACTGGTTGTGTATTGTCATTACTCAAAATTCCCCTTTTCAGGTCAGGATTGTTCGCATTCTTTTTTCCACCGTCTTCCATTTTAATTCATCTACAATTACATACCAAAAAATAATAAATAAATCATAATTAATAAATAAATTTAGAAGAAAAAAAAACTGGAAAAGTACACAAAAATAAAATACTAACTGCATCAAATCGGATTGAATCGGAAACGTCGGAGAAATCCGCCGGAGAGGTTGTGGGTGTAGTGGGGGGGGGGGTGTAAGTGTAGGGTTAGAGATTAAAGGAGGGAAAATAGGGAGAAGTGGCAAAATTTCTTTATTTGGAGGGAAATTTCTGCCTTTTTATATTCTTCCGAGTTTCTACTGCTACACACTACTCACTACCATGGCCTTTGGTAAATGAGTACTTTTATTAATTTACTTTTCCTTTCCTTTTCCTTTATTTCAATTTGTACAATTAACCCTCTTTGGTTCTTTGGAATAAAAATGCGTTTTAAAAATGTTACATTACAATGTTTAAGCCACTTTAATTTTTCTTTAACAAAAATTCCTTCCTTGGAAAAAAATTAGGTCAAACTTTTATATAGTATCAGACATCAATTTGTTAGGATTTAAATATAATTATATAAGTATAAATATTTTGAATAGCAACTTTTATTTAAAATATTTTAAAATGCTTCTAAAATAGTATTTACTATCGTATAAAATGAGACTTAAGAGTATATATAGTAGTATCAATTATGGATCTTGTCTTTTAAGGAATAAAATTTATTTTAATACTCTTGTTGTAGTAGTATTATTTCTTCTTCTTCTTTTTTTTGCAGTGAATGTATTCCAGCTATCTTAAGGCCATATATAGTAGTAGTGCAAACATCACTATATTTCTCTTACAAAAAGGCAAACAAAGGCTTGTTTCACGGCCAACAAAGAGAGGTAAAATAGGTTGGATTTACTTATTCATTAAAAGTTATAAAACAGGTAAACATGTATATCAGTCTGTAAGGAAATTGTATGAACATTAATAAGCAAGTGTCCAAGAATCTGCAAAGAAATTAGGCAGTTTAAATCACTGAAACAGAGTGGCATTAATATGCTAGTGTTGAAATTGAGCCAAAAAAATTAAGTGTTGAGAAAAAAGGGGCATTCCGAGAATCGAACTCGGGACCTCTCGCACCCAAAGCGAGAATCATACCACTAGACCAAATGCCCAATTGCCTTCTAAATGTAATTATATTATTATTTTGTTTCAATTAAGATGTTTAAGCCACTTTAATTTTTCTTTAACAGAAATTCCTTTCTTGGAAAAAAATTAGGTCAAAATTTTTTTGGTAGTATCAGACATCAATTTGTTAGGTTTTAAATATAATTATATAAGTATAAATATTTTGAATCACAACTTTTATTTAAAATATTTCTCATGAACTTTTGATCTTGTTTGGAGTGGTCATTGCAGTGTTATTTTTATGGAGATACTTCTACACAACACAAGCTTGTGATAAACTTTGATTGGATAACGGTAAGCTAATTGGCTTTTCTGATGATATTCGGTATGTTACTCTCCCAATATTTGTGGTTTGATCGTTTCTTCAATTATGGTGCTCCTATTTCAATATTTTTTTTTTTTAGCACTTTTTGTAATTCTAAGAAACTTGTCACATATACTAACAATCGTATCTTTATCGTGATTAAGATAATAAACTACAAGAAAAATTATCAACCGCATGGAAATATACTTTTTATATTTTGTAAAGTTACTGCTATGTGACCAGCGGGCATAGCCACCCTATGTCAAGGGAGGGGGAGGGGGTCAAACGCACACCATTTGCTGAAATATACATTGCGTGTATAAGTTAAATACTGCGTTATATGGTTATATATTATAATTTGAACACCTTTAAAACAGTTGAGTGAGCGGTTTAGGGTGTCGAAGTGAAGCGTTGTTCATGGGTTCAAAGTTCTGGCCATTTTATTTGCCATAACTAAACGGAGACCATCATGTGTGGTCTATTTAATTCTTTTTCAATCTAATAAAATAACTCTTAAGACTTAAAATGTATGGAGAAATAAACAACTAATCTTAAAAGTAATATTTTTTAACTAAGAGTATGTTTGGAAAGCCACCTAGAAATTGGATTTGAGTATTGGCATGTTTGTCTGGCCAAATAATTACTTGGTTAGCATGGAGTTGGTTGTAATTGGAGAGGTGTAATTACATTATCCAATTCCTAAGGGGATGTGAGAATTGGTGGTACTTACACTGTATAATTACACTGTTACTTTTTAATTTCTCTCCTTTTTGTTTTTATTTTAATTTATTTTCTTTATAACTTTTTATTTCCATTATTTTAATTTCTTTTTATTTTATTCTTACTTTTTAAGTTCTTTTTTAATTTTAAAATATTTTTTTCTGTGTACGATATTTATCTATTATTTCTATACCTTTACTTCTTATGATTCCATGTAATTGCTAGTATATTTTATTTGTTTTATTTTCTTCATTCAGCGTAACTGCGTTATTATTCTAGTTTTTGAAACTACACCTCCTAATATTAGAAATAATGAGTCATTAACAAACTTGGCATATAATGAGTGATGTCATTAAAGTAGAATTTTATTTTTTAATGAGGTTATAAACTTACTATGTTTCTTAATCTTAAGTTATATTGGAACTTATTTTTATTATGTTGGAGTTTGACTTTGACATATGTTAAACTCTTCTTTTTTTTTTGGATTCTGAAATTTTGTTATATTTATGGTTCCAATTTACTTGTTTTAATAGTACTGGCTTGTTATTTCACATTGCATGTTGTTCGTATTTTAGTTAGAATTGATAGATTGGTATTGTCAAATATTTGAATAATGTTATGACATTATATTTGTAAATATTAATTCATCTTATCAAACATGCATTACATGATGTTCTTACAAAACATATATTTTTAGTTTTTATACTTAATTAAACTAAATTATTAACTTAAAAAATATATATGTCAATTATTTTTACAATATTAGTTATAAATATACGATTACTAATTGAGGTATATTCAAGAAACAATATGCATCTTAAATACCAAATCTGGTATCATTTATACTTATAAAAAATCATTTATAAGCATATATTTATTATATTAATTTTTAAGTTTATTACTTCATTTAAATTAATTTGATTGTGTAATTACACTGTAGTTATGTTATGACAAATAAACAGGTCGCCGTAATTACTATATTGTGTAATTACTACCCTAGTAATTACACAAATTTTAATTACCGAGTGGCTTTCAAAACGGACCCTAAAAGTTATTTTTTTAAATAAATTTGATAATTAAAAGTCAAGCTCTACAATAACTTTTTCAGCAAAAGCTCTCTACAAACTATAAATCCTTTAAGCTATCTCTTGTCTTTGGTATGCTTACTTTTTATTAGTAAAATTTCTAATGTGTCTTTTTATTATTTTAATTTTGATTTATAAAATTATAGTTTTATTAAAAGTTTTTTTATTGTTTAACTAAATGTTACGTAGTTTGATCTAAAAATTTTAGTATACCATTCATCGACAAAAAATTTATTGACTTGTTTAAAGTTTGAACACCCTTGACGAAATTCCTGGCTACGCCACTGCATGTGATCAGGAGGTCACGAGTTTGAGCCGTGGAAACAACCTCTTGCAGAAATGCAGGGTAAGGTTGTGTATAATAGACCCTTGTGGTCCGGTACTTCCCCGGACCCCGTGCATAACGGGAGTTTAGTGTACTGGGCTGCCTTTTTTCGTCATCTTTTCTCGATTTTTCTTTCTCTTTTTTTCTTTTTCTTTTGTTTTTAAAAAAAAAGAGAAGTTTGTTTGCACAAGCAATGTATTGCATGAAAGCAACTGTGAACACTATGTGAACTTGAACTGAAAGAAGAGAGTAACTTACAATGTTGAAGCACAGTTTTAACTAAAAAAGGAACAATATGGTATTCAAGTAATAACAGAAACAATCACCACAAAGATCGTATACCTCCTTGAGCAATTGGCATCTGACAAAAATGTAAGATCCAAGGCAGGGTACAGTTGCTCAAAATCTAGTCATATTCAAACTGATATCTTCAAAAATACTTGCTCATTAGCCTTGCAATAAAGGATATGAATTTGCCCAATTCATGGCATTCATGTGTTTTGTTTTCTGGAAAAAAAACCATGAAAAGAACCCTGCAACCATACTGAATTGCTGCCTCTCTTAGTTCATAGCTCAAGGAGAGTTTGACTTAATTGAGGAAAGAAAACAAGCAGAAATTGTCTCAATATCAACAACCTCATTGTCGTCATCAAACATAACTCCCCTGTAGCCTCAGTCTTCTCAGGTTTTGCTATCATGATGGACTTGGACCACATGACTGTGAAATTGCTCAAGATTTATGGCGCTGTAACCAACATCAAGATGGATCACACTAAAACATCATCAATCTTAAGGAGTCTTAACTTCCCCTTGCTGATACACTGTCATATAGCCCAGTAAAAGAGACCTCAAGCAAGGAAAAAAACCACTAGTACAATAACTTAAACGGAAAAGAAGAGATATTAAGGCATTAGCAGATAGAAGAGAGTGTATAGTTTACAATATATCATTTATATCCACCAGAGGTTGTTGCGGATTGGATAGGATTCCTCCACCTTTAACCAGAGATCTCGGGTTCGAGTCCTAGGGATGAAAAAAATCCTGGTAAAAGTATCTTTTATATAGCTAACTCATGTACCTGTACTAAAAATGTAGTAAGCCCTGGCTTGGAAACAATACAGAAAGCATGATTACCTTTCACTGTTTCACATCTCATGTTTGCAATGTAATACTGAACAACTGTGAAGTAAGAAACCAGAGGAGCTAAAATTCAGGACTTAAACATAACAGTCAACTGGTAACAACGCGATGAACACCAATTACTCATAATTTAGCTATTCACAAAATCTGCATATCAGTTCAAACAAAGACTATTAAACTAAGTTCAAAGGCATAGCCTAGGGAGCATTTCAGCATATGTATCAGGAGAAACTAACTACTGTACAAAAAGCCTCGCATTCTGGGCTAGGATATAAACTAAGAAAAGATAATTTAATAGGCATGACCATCCTGTACAAATATCTACACATTTTGGGCTAAGTAAACAAAGAAAAGCTAAATGCTGCTTCACGTCGCCTTTGTTCAGTCTGTACAAAGTAAATAAACAGGCATTGCTGCTGGATCGAGCTCCCAGAAACCTCGCATGATGCCACCTCTCTCTTCTGTCAGACGAAAAGCAGGAATTTGATGAGAGAACCTGAGCTGCTCAGCTAGAGATATTTTCACCGTTCCATTTGCCTCTTCTTCCACTTGAGGCTTGTAGACAGACTTAAAACCATTTACCCGTATTAGGAACTTTAAGGATATGTACTTATCAGTAACATCCACAACTTCAACAATTTCATACTCACAATCTTCCAGTTTGTCACATTTCAGCTGAGCACTCCAGTTTTTATAAACTGCCCAAACTTCACCTGTTCTGGGGAAGATCTTGTAGACACCCTTCTTCTCCATAGGTTGTGGTCCTACTTGATGCGAAAAAGCATTGGTTTCCGTATATGTGTTCAGCTTTCTATTATTAAACTTAAACATTCCACAACCAATTGGCATTGTTTTATCACGCCATTGTATTATGCCTTTAGGTGGTGGACAGGCATAAAGCCAAGCCACGTGCAAGGTAAAATTAGGGAAAGGATCTATCTTCTTTATCTGGCCATAGTACCTCGGCATGCCGTCTTCATCACCGTAAATTGCCCAAACTTGACCAACTTGAAACTTCTCCAGTGATCTCTCAGCGTCGAAGTTGTGGAATTCGGGTTCAGGAACCTCATTAGCTACTGATGCAACACAGTTTTCTGCAGAATTTACTGAATCCATGCGACTGTACATCATACAGTTAGCTGTCTCTCTTTGGTCTAAGGATAAATTATTTCCTGAGTTAATTCTGGATTGTCTATCAGCGGGATGTGAATTTCCTTCAGACTTCCCCTTCAGATCAACAGAAGATGTATCTCCTTCGGATTTTAGCTTCACTTCCACCCCATCTGCAGGTGGTAAAACGTCCCGTGGCTTATCATCCCATTGTTCCATCCTGTCTAGAGGTGATATATCTTTATCAGACTTTGCCATTGGTTTCGAATTCATTGCAGAAAACGGATAGTTTTCAAACCCTGCGTTTGATTTTGGCAAAGAAGGTGCCTCTCGTCTCACCCTCTTTGCTGGAGATCTAGGACAAGAGACATCATTGTATGCATTCCCATGCTCGACGTCAAGATCTGCAGACGCAGAAATGCCTAGTTGGTCAATCGGTAAAGAAGCAGGGTCTAGTTCGAAGGATCCTTCAGGAACATCATTCCTCTCCATGCCTGTCATCTTAAACGAAGGAACTCTATGAGAGAATCTAAATATCTCCTTTGCAGGAATTAGAAACTGGCCACTTTCCCCTAGTTTTGTTGCAGCTCGATGAAAAAGACAAGTGAAGCCTTTTACTTTACCCAAGTATGCAACATGAGCACCAATATCATCAGCATAGTCTGACAACACCTCAACAAACTCATAATTGTACTTTCTCTTGCTCTCAATATCAGAATACCATTTCATATCCCAATCTTTAAAGATTGCCCAAGTTTCTCCTTGCTGTGGAAATATCTTCATCGTATTGGAACAGCTGGTTTCATTTTTTGCACAGGCCAAATGTGAGAACATAGGATGATCTTCAGCGTATTCTGAGTTTCCCAATTTGAACCTACCACAAGAAGCTGGAAAGCCCTCAGATAGCCATTTGGTTTCGTTTTTATCCAGCGGATCCGGCTCTAACCAAGTAATGTGCAACTTAAACGCAGGAAAGAAAATCTTCCTGATGACTGCATAGAATCTCGGCATGGCATCCAGAGTATCATAAACAGCCCATACTTGCCCAACCTTAAAGCAAGATTCCTCCCTATCCTTTTCAAAATCACTAAAATCTGGGTCTGGATATTCAAACGTTTCTGGCTCAGTCATAATAGAAGGCCCTAGATCTGAGGGAAGATCAAAGGTTTGTCCACAGCCTTTTTCAGGTACAGCCGCTCTTGCATTTGCATTCTCAGCTTCCTGCTCTGTGTTCTGCAAGCTCTCTTCAGAGAACAAACTTTCCTTTAGTTTCTTCTTTTCTTCACTGGGAGTTGCTGCCTCAGACAAATTCTGAATCAAAGGGTCTTCTTCTTCTTCACCACTTAGATTCGCACAGTAAGTGACACGCTGTCTGGACCGAGTAGATCTTCGCTGTTTCTGGTCACCAAGACATTGAGAATTCTGCCCAGGCGGATGATCACACTCTTCAAAATTTACATCTTCTTCAGAATCTATGCTCGTTGATGAATCACAATTTTCACTAGATTCTACTGATATCTTCTTTCTCTTTGTGTTTTTCCTTTTACATTCCCCTGATAAGCCTTCCTTATTCATTTCTCCATATGCATTTTCCAAGTTTCCATTGATATTAGACTCCCGACCAACCTCTGAGGGAAGCTTTGACTGTATAAATTCATCAGCAGCCTTCTGACAACTTCTCTTGGTTGCAGGGCTCATACAAGTGTATTGGGAGCTATCTTTAATATGATCTTCGTTTGTTGTATCATTCTTCTTGGAAGTAGGCTGACTCCTATTGGTTCCGGGTGTTGCATCTGAAGCATTTACTTCATGACCTGTGTAGGACTTTTTACAGTTTTGACACCACAAAAGCTTATTCAGCATGGTCTTATAATACTTATACTTAACAGAACAGAATGGGCATACAGTCCAAAAAGTTGGTTGGCTTCTAGGAACTCCAGATTGAGTGCCATGCTGATTCATGAATTCTGATTTGACATTGAACTTGTTTTGTACCCAAGGATGTGACCTGATATCTGGCTGGCCGCAGCTTGTTTGCTGCATTGGTACTTGAGATCTTCCTGGAGGAATGCGTCTACTGTTATACAACATTCGTTTTTCTCGATCCAAAAGCACCATTTGAGCTTCACCAATCAGCGTAAAGGCATCAGCCGCACCAGGGAACTTGTTCTTATCAGGATGTAGCAAGAGAGCTAACTTGCGGTATTGCTTCCTGATAAGAGAATCATCAGCTGTTGGCTCCACTTTAAGAATATCATACCAGTTTCTCTCGTTTCCAAAAGTTTTATTCTCCGCTGAGCAATGCACGTCACAAACCAAAACCATCTGCTCAATGTTCTCCAGATTAGGAAAGAGCTCCTGGGCTTTAGATGCAAGCTTTTTAGCTCCAATGAAATCTCTATTTTCCATCTTCTTTTCGGCAATCCCTCTAGCTCTGATCGCCTCTTCTTTGTTGCAGTCCATCATTGGTCTACAATTTGATAGTAATGCTCCTCTATTTACCTTATGCTTCAGAAGGTAGAATTCAATAGAAGCAAATGTTTAAGAAACTATAATATCCAGATCAGCTGTTCAAATTCGTGTAACCTGAAAAAATATAGGTCAACTCTCAGCTTAATTGAGAAAGAAAAAACTAAAATAATTAGTTGTTCGGAAATGCAGGTCATGCAGCTAGACGTTTCCTATTTATACAATTTTAATGAGAAAAAGCAATGGTAACACTCTAAGCAGTTCAAATCGAAAAGGATTTACATTTGACAGTGGAAAAGAAAGAATTGAAAAGGTGTTGCCAAGCATGGGGCGGGTTAGATATCAAAATCAGTTACTGTATAAGTTCATCTAATGACTACACAATTCAACCACAAAGTAATCATCTAAATACCTCGCCAATTAAAACAGTACCATGATCCATACTGGCTTTCAGTGGGGAAATAACGTGCATCTTCGAGTGTTTCAGCCGATCCCCATTTAACACCCTTTATCACTTTCTTTCTACCCACTTTACAAAAGATTAATTCTGACTTAATTCAATGCTTTGCTCTATGAATAATCCTCTTTTAGCCCGTAAAATTCAAAGTCAAGTTAAAGAACATACACCAATATAACAATTAGAACCAAGCTTCTAAAGATGTGCTTTCTCAATCAGATTATCCAACAAACTAATTATGATTGGAACATAAAGAAAAGATAGATAATCTACCATACTAATCACCAAAAAAATTTCTCCTACTCAACAGAAAGAGCAATCCATTTCTAGTTATCTACCAGAGAGGAAATTAAACGAGGTGACGCAGCTCTAAAAATGGTTGGGTTGGCCAAGATTATGCTTTAAATTACTACACACACACATCTAATCTGAAAGTTTCATTCTATTCATTTATATTTTCTCACACATTACCATGTTAATGCTTTTCACAACAAAAATATTGCTGCACTAAAGCAGACACTCATTCTTTTTCCATGCTTTCCTCAATACCAATTGCTTAGATTTCTCTGTTAACCTGAATTCTATCAAGACTTCCCTTGACTATAACAAAGCCTATGCTTATAATTCAAAGAACTGCTAATTTGAACAGTTGCAATGTCTGAAATAGATTCTCTATATTTCCAATTTGTGATAGCAAACTTTTCAATCTTTGATACTCAACTTAAACACTTAACAAACCTAAAATTGCTCTTCACTGTAAAAAGAGAATACATCAAACCTAAAATTGCTTTTCACTGCAAAAAGAGTATGCATCAAGCTCATTTTAACTACATAAATACACACATGCAAGTATGTGCGCGTGTACACATACATCCATATGTATGCAAGTATGTGCGCGTGTACACATACATCCATATGTATACACGTATGCATCATTATCATAACAATAGATGCAGGATTTTTATCAAGTATAAACCAGCTTTTATTTTGCCAGAAGTATTTCAAGCTCATCCACAGATTATCTCGTAACTTTTTGGATATTATATCATTTTACCGGCTATATGGGAAAGAGGGAGTTGAAACCTGAGCCAAAGGGAAGTTTATGATTGAAGTCTTGCTATAAAATTAGAAAAGCAGTTTACTTCTATACTCTCAGTCTCAAAACGAACGTCCAACTTTCTTCTTAGTTTTTTCCATATTATGTGCTAACAACCGACTTCTACCACATACTACTATTATACTGAACCAAAAGTTACTTGAAATCCCACCTTTACCTCGCTTTAAAGAAGTTTTTCTCTTTACTACTTTTCAAAAAAAGTAATAAGTAGAAGCAACTCGTGCACCACAAATATTCCTCCTTTAATGTTAAATGACCCACATCTTGGACTTCAATTCAATTTAGAACGGAAGTTAAACCAACAACAACTAAAATCTAAAATCCTAAACTAGTTGGGGTCCATTATATGAATACTCTTGCATCCATTGTGCTCTATGTGAGCCCATTCCATCTTCCTACTCAATAAATTGCCTTTTACAACAAATTATGGGTTCTCCCATGACTTTGGTTCATCGGCAAAGGTAGTACGGCGCAAGATGTCTGCTAGGTACAGTTCACTAGTAAAAAACTTGGTATTGCGTAAAAGGCAAGCCAAAAGACTTCTCAGTCATCAAAAGGAAATTTTTTTATGGGTTCTCAAGAACGTATTTTTTTATCTAAGTTTCTTCCAGTGCATTAGCTATCTCCACCCCCACCCAGTGGAGGAGCTGGAAGGTTTACCTGCAGATTCGGCCAAATCAGTAGTTTCAGTCAAAACCCTTATTTGTATTGAGAAATCTACTAAATACCTATAAAAATTAAAAACAGACCTAGTTACTAACACCTAATGTCTCTATCCTAGAATTTAGAACCCATAAAGTTCAAATCCTGGTTCCACCTCTGCCTCCGACCCAATCATAGAAATTTTAAACTAGAGGTTCTCTAAAATCTCTCATTTCTACTATAATAACATACAAATCTCCAACCAAACTGAAAAAACTCCTATAATGGACTGACAAAAAACTAAATCAACAACTAAAATGGAATTATGGAAGCATGGACAATTTTACTTGCATGTATTTCATACCCAGTAATCCAGCACTAATGGGAAAGAATCTCACTATTCATGTATCAACAAGATCACAACTTTCAAAGAAATGATTAAACAGCCAAAAAAAAAAAAAAATCTTACCTTTCTCATATCACGGCAAACAAACAAAGTGGGTGTTTTCAGAAACTAAAAGAATTAGACAAAGACGCCATTTTTAGTGCTTCCCATTAAACATGCAACGCTATAATTAACATTTTCACGCAGTGTACTTAAACCAAATACAATAAACATTCTAAACAGAGTGAGTAAAAATAAGTCATTCTCGCCAAAAATACAACTAAAATTAAACTTAACTTGCACAAAAAACCATACTTTCACCCGGAAAAACAAAATTTTATGCAAAAATACAAACCCCAAACTGGCGCATAAAAAAAAACACAAACAAAAAAAAAACAAAAAATCACTATTACATGTAAACAAACAAGAAATGGCTTTTGATCAATTCTTTTTTAGAAAGAAGCATAGAGTGTATGAAGAAGCTTACACATTGGGTTTAACGTGGAGTTGATGAATTGTTTGAGGAAAAGAGAATGCAAAATAGAGAAGTGGCAAAGGGACTGAAAATTTGTATATGGAAGATGAACAATGAACAGTAGCGGAAAAGTATCAAAAGGTCCTTAGAGTTGGGCTTAATTACGCCATGTTTCTGTTGGTCTTTTTGCTATTTTGCCTAAGTTCAGGGGCTAGGAAAGTTTTAATCTTTTCCAATTATGCCCTTGACAGAGTAATTAATTTGAGTTTTTTGGTCAAGAATGGCATTGGATATATAATTTTGCGTGATTGTAGAACATTTTTAGTTATTTTTAATATACACTATGAAACGTTTTTGTATAATTTAATTATACTTTTGATCCCTCGGTTATTGATAAATATTAATTTAAATCTTGAGATATTTTACTAAACATTTTATAGATGAAATATGTTATATTTAGATTATTTTTAGAATAATACTATTTTTAAATACAAAAAATTAACAATACAATTCTAACATAACACATGGATAATAGAACTGTTTAAACTTTAATAACTTGTATAATTTGTTAAATTTCACCAACAAAGGGATCAAAATTGTGCATCTCAAATAATTAAAGGTGGAATGTGAGTGTATATACTTTTTTTCTTATTATTTTATTTTCTTTGATATTAATTAATATAAAATATAGGCGCTCTGTGAATGTATTATGCACATAAATTTTACGCGTATAAAGATTAATATCGACAAATAATGATGATATTACTGGGGTTGGGGAAACTAAGATTCGTGCTTTGATTCCAAAATGTCAATTGAATTACTTTTTCATATTGAATTATATTCACATCCTTCAAACACAACCTGGTTTTCTTTATTGTTAAATTAATAAGGTAAAATACATACTTTACCCATCGATCTTGTACTCAAATCCCTCTTAAATACTTGTTAAACACGGAAATAGCAGGGACGACCCACATTGGTTCAAGGGGGTTCAACTGAACCCGCTTGGTAAATATTTTGTACTATATTTGTGTGGAAATTATTTTTGAAGAATAAAGCTAATATAAGAATTCAGCAATCGAACACGCTTAACAAAAGCTGTGCCTTGGTCGGGTGGTCCAAGTGGGCTCTCATTAACTAGTGCTACTTGTTGCGTGTTCGAACCCGGAAGAGCATTATTTTGTTTTAATTCACTTGTTCAAGATGCCGACGGTTTAGTTGCTGGCCCTCCACGTTATCACCATGCACTTCTTCTTTTTCTTTTATTGCTTATTTTAGTTTAGTATCTTTCCATAGTTATGGAACTTTCTATATGATATTATTAATTTATCTTAGCTCTCTTCAAATAAATAGAGTTTAGTATTTTAATATAGATCAAACTTATGTTTGTTACAGTGATATTTGTAAAATATATATATATATATATATATATATATATATATATATATATATATATATATATATATATTTTTGAGTGTGTGTCTGAGAACAGTATGGCTTGCAAATAAAATAAAGAGTCACGGGCAATTTTGTTTTAACGCTTTGTTAGAACCAAAATAAAGAACGCTAGATAAACTCTGTTTGTTTGTTAACTCAATATCGCTTTTACAAATCGATTATTTTTTAGGACTTCAGTGTATGTTTGAACCCGCTTGTATAAAAATTTGGGTCCGCCACTGGAAAATAGTATTACACACCAAAACTTTTAAAAGTGTGTCAATTACACACCTCTTTTGCTATGTGTCACACGCGTATATTACACATAAAAGAGACGCGTAAAACTAAAAAATTCATCTGAAATTAAGTTTTTTTTATACCTTTTTTAACTATTTCTTTTTTAAATTAAGGAAAAGAAAATATAACCTATGTCTTCTTCTCCAACGCTAAACCCCCTCCCTCCCCTCTCCCCCCCAACCCTAGTTTTGTCTACCACTCATGTTTCGTGTCACGACCCGGATTTCCCACCTTCGGGAGTCGTGTTGGCGCCTACTAATGAGAGCTAGGCAAGCCAATTTTAATTACTTTTCCATTAATAACATAATTTCTTTTAACAATTATCGGCAATAATACCAAAGTAACGAAATTAAATAATAAGCGGAAGTCTCAATATTATAGAAAATTGAATAAAAAATACGGAAAATCCCAACAAAAGCCTCCACCCAAGACTGGTGTCACAGTTTCACAGACGGTCTAAGAATACTACACATAAAGGTCTGAAAGAAATAAACTCGACACTGTCTCCAGAAATACATGAAAGAAACAGGAATATAGATGGAAGGAGACGCCAGGGCCTGCGAACGCCTGCAAGGCTACCTCGGGTCTCGCTGGACTGAAAGCCTACTCCCACACTACTGTTGCTGCTGTCNATATATATATATATATATATATATATATATATATATATATATATATATATATATATATATATATATATATATATATATATATATATATATACAAGTACAACGAAGAAGTAGCAAGAAAATAACAATTTAAGCTGGGGAAGGGAGCATGCTTCAGGGGCAACAGTTAGAAATAAANCCAAGACTGGTGTCACAGTTTCACAAACGGTCTAAGAATACTACACATAAAGGTCTGAAAGAAATAAACTCGACACTGTCTCCAGAAATACATGAAAGAAACAGGAATATAGATGAAAGGAGATGCCAGGGCCTGCGAACGCCTGCAAGGCTACCTCGGGTCTCGCTGGACTGAAAGCCTACTCCCACACTACTGCTGCTGCTGTCCGAAGCCTGGATCTGTGCAAAATAGCACAGAGTGTAGTATCAGCACAACCGACCCCATGTGCTGGTAAGTGCCTAGCCTAACCCCGGCGAAGTAGTGACGAGGCTAGGACCAGACCACCAAATAAACCTGTGCAGATATATATACAAGTACAACGAAGAAGTAGCAAGAAAATAACAATTTAAGCTGGGGAAGGGAGCATGCTTCAGGGGCAACAGTTAGAAATAAAATATCAGGTTTGATAAAGAGTATATCTCAATTTAACTTCTAGCAATAAACGAAGAGATAAGGCAACTTTCATATCCAACTCATCTTGTTGCAGGCGTGCAACCCGATCCCATTTCTCAATATCTCGTGGTAGGCGTACCACCCGCTCCCATTTCAATGTCACTCGTGGTAGGCGTTCCACCCGCTCCCATTTTCATTAAATCAACAGTTCCTCCAAAAGAAATTTACTCTAAGAAACGCAACAACTAATATGAGTTCATAAGACAACAGGGACACGAAAATTATGATTCACTAAGGAAAACAATTAGGACAAGTAGCAATTAATTATGAATTATAAGGAGGCAATTAGGCAATTTAGTAAGTAATATGTTGAATGTCACGTAGCAATTAAGTCACATAATAATGAAGCAATTAAGGCATAAATTCAAGACAGAACGTTATGCAAGGACACATTAGTTCAATAATACAAGTGACAAGATAAAGGGAAATGTCAACGTAAAGAATCACAGAAATAATGGAATAAGACAAGTAATGCACTTGAACTAATAACAACAAGAAATCATAGCAAACTACAATAAGTGCACGGCATCACCCTTCGTGCTTTTACTCTCATCCTCACCAAGAAATAATTAAAAAGTGCACGGCATCATCCTTCGTGCTTTTACTCTCATCCTCACCAAGCAATAATATCATAAAATGTGTACGGCATCACCCTTCGTGCTTTTACTCTCTTTCCTCACATATAATCAATAGAATTGGCACGGAATGGTACATCGTGTTGCACGGTATCACCCTTCGTGCTTTACTCTCTTTTCCTCACAATAAGCAAACAGTGCACGGCATCACCCTTCGTGCTTTACACTCTTTCCTCACAAGAAACAAACAATGCACGGAATCACCCTTCGTGCATTAACACTCTTCCTCACCCAATCAACAATCACAAACAAGGGCAAGGGAATAAATAAACAATAATAAAAATCCCGGTAAGGGAACACAAACAAACAATTAAAACCCGGGAAGGGTACAACATCAATAATCTCAACGTCCCGGCAAGGGAAAATATCAATAACTCTTTCTCTTTCTTTCACTTTCATCTCATAGTTCACATTATCAGTCGAGCCAATGCTCCAAAGATTTACTTATCTCATATACCTTCACAATTTGTATTTCAACTTGAGCCAACGCTCCACGAAGTTCAAAAATCATAATTTCTTTCACAAGATCTTTACAACATATAGAAGTCATCAATTAAGCATGGATGGTACAACAAAATCCAAACTATTCGCAAAATAAGGACTCACGGTCATGCTAGACACCAATGTATAGATACTCGTCATCATGCCTATACATCGTACTCGACAATCAACAAGTAGCAAATAAGACTCAACTCTTATTCCCTCAAGCTAGGGTTAAACCAAACACTTACCTCAACTTCCACGGCCAAATCAATCCTCAACGACCGTTTTCCCTCTCGAATTCGGCTCCAACTCAATCAAATCTATACAATAGTGACTTCGTAATATCAACATATGCTAAACAAATCAAACCCAATGTCTAATTATAGATTTCCAAACTTTCTTTCCAAAATCCCAACATCACACCCGGGCTCGCTTGGTCAAAACACGAGGTTCGAACCAAATTCATATCACCCATTCCACCACGAGCCCGAATATATAATTTATTTTCAAATTCGATCCCAAAACGAGGTCTAAATCAAGAAAAGCAAAAAGCCCTAACTCTACCCATTTTCTCCAATTTATACCCTAAATTACATGATTCAAGCTTAGGAATTCAATGGATATTAATGAAAAATGAAGGAAACTAGTTAAGATTTACTAACCCACAAAGTCTTGGTGAAAGGGGGCTTCAATGGACGCTTAGGAACCTCGGAGAAGAAAAAGTTCGGGTGTTTTTATGAAAGAATTCGCGACTACACTGTTCTGGAATTTAATTATAACTGGGTAAAAATTGCCCTTCGCATTCGCGGGAACAGGGCTGCGTTCGCGAAGGGTAACTGGGCAAGGCATCGCGTTCGCGATTGGAGGAATGCGAACGCGAAGAAGAAAGCTGGGGGGGGGGGGTCCAGGACTTGGTCTACGCGAATGCGTAAACCTAAACGCGAACGCGGTCCAGCATCGCGAACGTGAAGAAGGAATGATGGGCTGGGCCCTCAGAGTCCAATAACTCTATGCGAACGCGATGAAGGACACACTCAAGGCTTCGCGAACGCGAAGAAGGATTTGTCTGCAACAGCTGAAGCTCATTTTCTGCAACTTTCCTAAGTCCGAAATCACTCCGAAACACCCCCGAAACACTCCCGAGCCCTCGGGGCTCCTAACCAGACACATACCCTAACTCAACAACATCCTACGAACTTAACCGTGCGATCAAATCGCCAAAATAACATAAAAAACAATGGATCAAACCTCAAAATCACTAGTTTTTCTTCAAACTTCATAAACTTTCAAATTTAGAGTTTTAAGTCCGAAACACGTCAAACGACATCCGATTTCAACCAAACTTTACAGAAAGCGCTTAAACCACATATAAGACTTGTACCGGGCGCCGGCACCAAAATACGGGCCCGATACCACAGTCTTTTAATCAAATTTTATTTTCATTTTCCTTAATCATTTCCAGAAAACAATTTCACACAAAAATTCATTTCTCGGGCTTGGGACCTCGGAATTCGATTCCGGGCATACGCCCAAGTCCCATATTTTCCTACGGACCCTCCGGGACCGTCAAATCACGGGTCCGGGTCCGTTTACCCAAAATGTTGACCGAAGTCAAATTTATTCAATTTAATATCAAAATTTAGCATTTTTCTCACAGAATTCATATTTAAGCTTTCTGGCTACGCGCCCAGACTGCGCACGCAATCGAGGCAACCCCAAATGAGTTTTTCAAGGCCTCGGAAGCACGGAATGAATAAGAAAACAGGTGATGACCCCTTTGGGTCGTCACATTTCGCCTCTTCACCCCTCATGACTAACAAGAAAAAGAAAAAGAAAAAGAAGAAGAGAAGAGAAGCTATTGGGTCTTGTAAAAATCACCATTATTGACCTTTTAAAAAAGCTTAAAAATTTAATCGGATCTTGTTGATTTTGTTATTCCATGACTTAGAAAAATAATTTGAATTCGTGATTATTGTTGAGCAAAAATTTACTATAAATATGCTGAAAATTTGATGATTAATTTTGATAAAATTCAAAAAACACCATTAATAAGTTTGAAGCTTTGGGTTTGAGCTTGAATTTGAAATTTGTATAAAGATTTATAATGAATGTTGTTAAAACTTATTAAAACTCGGCAAAGAATTGAATCTATAGTTAGGGAAGAAGGTGCTTGTGGTGGAAGGATTGGCGTTAGTGGAGAAGATGATGGGTTTGGAAGATGAGGAGGGGGCAGGATTTTTTCTTTTCTATATTTTTTTTCTTTGGGAAGATGAGGAGAGGGGGTGGGGGACAGAGGTTTTCTTTTTCAGTTTTTCTTTTTTTTCTCGATCTATGACACATGTCAGGTGTTGATTGGCGCGTGTAATAGCAATCTTTTAGCAGATGTGATCAAACACTGAAGTGGTGTATAATTGACACACCTTTAAAAATTTTGGTGTGTAATATAATTCCTGTATTTAGCAGGTGTGTAAGACGAATTTGGGGATAAGGTCGAGGGGTAAAGTATGTATTTTGCCAATTAAGAATCATTATTCTTTTAGGAAAAAGACTATGGAAGTTTCTCAAATTTGCTATGGAAGAATAACACACTTGAAACATTGCTCGTGAATAGTAATGCTTCCATAGAATTTCTCAATCGACCTTCGTACACTTAATCTGATACGAAAGCAATTAACATATCAGAGAATTGATGAAGTGGACAACTTCACACAAAATGTAAGTTTAGTATTTTTGAACCATGCATTTTTTAGATTGAGCAAAAGATGTCTCGGGAATCATATAACTTCCGGCATATGTGACGGAACAAATCTAGAATCGGGGACTTTACATAACTGTCACAGTTTAAAAGAAATATAATAAATTTTTAGTATTAAATTCAATATTACAGATATGGCAGGAAAATATTTATATTTGTAGCACACAGTTCCATTAAAATAAAAATATTAACTATTAATCCCTAAACATAAGAAATTTGAATGGAAAGTTAATAATTATTTGTACAAAAATCATGTCTTTTTCTCTCTCTTTATCTATTAGCTTTCCTTCTTTTTCTTCATCTTCTTAGTTTTGTTTTCTACCGAAGCCAATATATTTTTTAAATTTGTTCCATATTTTTAGTTATCTTTCTTAAGTTTTTCTCTTACTTCTTTCTTCCTTTCTTAATATAAAGCTCTTATTTCGATAATAATATACGTTAATATATACAATACATATATATAAAAATATACTTTGAATTAACACATATAAAATATACAAAACAAATACATAAAAAATACATCTTCAATTAAGATGACACTTAGACATGTGAAATATACATAAAAATATATATCTTAAATTTAATTAAGATGGTATATAAATATACAAAAAATTATATATATATATATATATATATATATATATATATATATATATATAATGACACTAAAAATACCGCTTAAAATAAGATAGCACTTCACAAATAAATATACAAAAAATATATACATAAATATACATTTTGAATTAAAGTGATACCTGATATACAAAGTATAAAAGATGTATAAATCAATACATCTTGATTTAGGTGGCATTGAGATATGCAGCAACTTTTCAAAATATGGAGTGAACAAGATGAATGCTGTAAAGGGAAAATGAAGATGGACAAAAAAAAAAGTACTTCCTGTGATTAGTGAGTGAGTTAACTTATTAAATGTTGAGCTTAATTTTATAATGTGCCATTAATGAAAAAAAAAGTGCTCTTTATGGAATAAACGATAAATGGTGTTATTTTTATAAATAATAGTTAAAAAAGGATCAAGCATGTAAAAAACTCTTAATTTAAACAATTAATTTTTAGACGAACTACCGACAGAACTTGCAATGCAATTGTCATTAGAAGATTTATATTTAAATGACGACAAATTTATTGGTAAATTACCAAAAACTCTTTCTTCCTTAAATTTGTGTGTGCTTGATATTAGCATTAATAACTTTTCTATCATGTTTTCAAAGTGAAGTGCTCAGATTACAGCATTGTTAGTACTTGTCATGTCTCATAGTTAGGGGCGAATCTACCTTAGCCCAAGCGGTGTTAAGTGACACTGCTTGGTCGAAAATCTTTAATAATTATTTGTATATAATTAAATGAAGAAACAAGAAACGAATAAAAACAAATAAAGTGGCAACATTTGTAAAGAAGATCTCCGTAGCTTAATCAGTTAGAGGCTGAAGAATTCTATGTTTGGCCGTGAGTTCGAACCTACGCAGACTCATTTTATGTTTAATACTTTTATGCCTCATCTAAAAGTAAAAACAATACGTGCCCGAAGGACTGCTTCCTTTGTAAGTTGTATTTTTTTATTGGTTGTGTTTTAAAATATGATATTATATTTATTTATTTAATTTTCACGTTTAATGATGACACCACTTACAAAAATTCCTGCATACGCCACTGTTCATAGTCAACTTCAAGGTCATATTCACATGGAATTGTGCAACTTTAGTATTTATCTCAGTTTCTTAGGCTTGTCAAAGAATCAACTCACCAAGCCGATTCCAAATATTTTTATTAATGGGAATACCTTTTTCTTAACAAGAATCACCTAGCTAGTAAATTTACACATGCAATATCTCAGTTTGCTCGCTTAGATTTCAGTAATAATACCTTTGTAGGAAGCATTACCGCCAATTGACCTTTCTGAGTTGAATATCTTCTTCTTAAAGAAAATTAATTTATAAATAGAATTTCAAATCATAAATGCCATCTACAGGCATTAAGAATGGTTGGCTTGTCTCATAATCCCTTTGAACTAATGCTAGATTTTTTCTCTAAAGATCAACTTGAAAGTAGAATTCACAAAAAAAAGAAAGAATTGTTTTTCCTTAATTATGAAAGTAGCATCGTATAATTCTTACATGTCTAGAATCAATCTTCCTTTGAATGGATTAAGTGGTGAAATTCCTATTGAGCTTGAAAACATAGGTGCCATACAAGTTTTAAATATTTTGTATAACAATCTCACTAAAGCAATTCCAAAAATATTTTTTAATTGCATGAAATCGGATGCTTAGATCTCTCCTACATTAATCTGAGTCGAAGAATACGTGATAAGGAACTTAAGCTTCACTCATTGACAAACTTCAGTAAACAATAGTAATTTATTAGGAGTTATTTCCATACCTAAAGGCCAGCTTAGTACATTTGATGAGATCATCTACGAGGACAATCCTTCTCTTTACGGACAATAATTGTATATTAAGTATAACAATATTTGATTGAAACATCTCTTCCAATCAAATAGTAGAAATGAAGAAGGTGAGTTCATAAATATGGAGAATGCTCAAATTTGTTTTAGTGACTTATCCTATATTCTCCGCGATATCATAATTACTCTTTATCTAAATTACTATGAGTTAATGGCTTAAAACTCCCTAAATTATCATATTTTTGCTCATTTCATACTTTAAACTATAACTTATTCCTGTTGCCCCTATTAAATTTAACTTTCGAGGTTAACACCCCTTACTCGCTTGACATATGTTAAAGTGTTGCATTTTAAATAATTAAAGGTGGAATGTGAGTGCAAATATCATTTTTTTTTTAATTTTATCCTCTTCGATTTTATTTTAATTAACATGAAATACAAGTGGAATGTGCGTGCAATTTTTTTGCACATGAATTGCACGTGCAAAGATACTAGTATTGATAAATGATGATTATAATATTAGGATTCGAGACTTTGATTCGAATATTCCGATCGAATTACTTTTTCATCTTGAATTATATTCACGCCCTTCAAACACAACCTAACTTTCTTTACTATGAAATTAAGAATCATTGATCTATCGGAAAAAAAATAGTGAAAGTTTCTCAAATTTTCTATGGAAGAATAACACACTTGAAACATTTCTCATTGATAATAATGCTTTCATAGGATTTTTCTATCGGCCTTCGTACACCCAACCTAATATGAAAGCAATTGACATATCATATAATCGATTAAGTGAGTAACTTCACACAAATATAAAATTAGTATTTTCAAACCTTATTGGCAAAAGATGTCTCGAAAGTCATATATCTTCCAGCATTTATAACAAGACAAATTTAGAAGTATTAGATTTTTCAAACACTCAATTCAGATGAACTACCGACATAACTTGTCATCTAATCGTTATTAGAAGATTTATATGTAAATGACAACAAATTCATAGGTGAATTACCAAAAAACTTTTCTTCTTTAAATTTGTATGTGCTCGATATTAGCAACAATGACTTTTCTGGCATGTTATCGAAGTGGAGTGATGTACTTGTCATGTCTCAGATCCAACTTCAGGTTCATATTCACATGAAATTGTGCAACTCTGGTATTTATCTCAGGTTCTTAGGCTTGTCAAAGAATCAATGCTTCGAGCAAATTCCAAATATTTCTATGAATTGGAATACATTTTTCTTAACAAGAATCACCAACTGGTAAAATTACACAGAGAATATTTTCGCACTGCTCTGGTTAGCTCACTTAGATCTCAGTGGTAATAATCTTGTAGGAAGCATTACCCAATTGGCAACCTTTCTGAGTTGAATATCTTTTTCTTAAAAGACATCAATATTAGGTGAAATTTCAAACGATTAATGCCATCTTCAAGGTAAGTTTTACAAATCGGTGGTTAGACCGGCCATGATGTATGGAGCTAAGCGTTAGCCTGTTAAGAACTCACATATCCAGAAGATGAAAGTAGCATAAATGAGGATATTGAGGTGGATGTGCGGGTATACCAGGAAGGATAAGATTAGAAATGAAGATATTCGGGAGAAGGTGGGCGTGACTCCCATTGATGACTAGATTCGGGAAGCGACGCTCAGATGGTTCGGACACGTACAAAGGAGAAGCCCAGATACTCCGGTAAGGAGGTGTGAGCAGTTGTTTTTGGAGGGCACGAGAAGAGGTAGAGGACGGCCTAAGAAGTATTGGGGAGAGGTGATCAGGCAGGACATGACGAGGCTTCAAATTTCCGAGGATATGACTCTTGATAGGAAGCTGTGGAGGTCGAGTATTAGGGTTGTAGGTTAGGAGATAGTTGAGTCTTTCCTTACTTCGTACCTTTGCGAGGCTAGTCTGATAGGGTTTTTGTCGAAGTCAGCTAGTGGAAATGTTGTGTCTTGCTACTCTTTCGTTTTTCATAGTGCCGGGTCTATGTACCGTTTATCGCTTTTGCTTTGCATCTACTTTCTCATTTTCATGATGTTACTTTTTCTATGTTTTCTATTGGTGGTACTGATATTGTTTCTTTTCGTCTTCTTGAGCCGAAGATCTCTCGGAAATAACCTCTCTACTCCCTCGGGGTAGGGTAAGGTCTGCGTATATCTACCCTCCCCAGAGGCCCAGACCCCACTAGTGAAATTTTACTGGATCGTTGTTGTTGTTGTTGTAATCAACATGGAGATGGCTTCTCAAAATCAAAGACGGTTCCATTTGCCACAACTTAAATCGAGTTTTTCTTCTTTGACAAATATTGTTCTGCTTTTGAACTGATGCTAGATTTTTTCTCTAAAGGTCAAAGTTAAATTTATAATTCACAATAAAATTACTTTCCTTTAATTATGAAGGTAACATCGTACTCTACGTACATGTCAGAAATTGATCTTTCTTAGAATTTATTGCGGTAAAATTCATATTGAGCTTGAAAATATAGGTGCCATATATGTTTTAAATATTTTGCATAACAATCTCACTGGAGCAATTCCAAAAATATTCTCCAATTTGCATGAAATTGGATGTTTAGATCTCTCCGATAACAATTAGAGTGGCAGAATACGTGATGAGGAACTGGAGCTTCATTCATTGACCATCTACAGTAAACAACACATTTGATGAAATCATATACGGGGACAATCCTTCTCTTCACAGACCACATATGTATATTAACTGCAACAATACTCGATTGAAATATCTCTTCTACTAAAATAGTGAAGATGAAGAAGGTGAGTTCGGGAGAAGACCGGTGAATTAAATGGTCAGCACCCTTCACCTACAACTCTAGGGTCGTGGTTCCAGTCACCAAAGGAGCAATAACTCCAACAAAGGGGATCAAAAGAGAATCAATGCGGAGGGGAACTAAAAAGAAAGGGTGAATATGTAAATATGGAGATATTCTACGTAAGTCTTTCCGTGACTTATTCTATTTTCTCCTTGGGATTATCATAACTCTTTGTATAAATTATTATGAGTTAACGGCTTAAAAACTCCCTAAACAATCACATTTTTGCACACAACTAAAATCAACTATTAATTCACGTCTCTCAAGGGAACGGGACATAAAATGAGTCTCTTTCCTTTTTATCTTTCTTATCTTATTTTTTTCCTTCCTAATGAATAATTTTAACCAACTATTTTCAAATGAAATCTAGAAAGAATTAAATGACACATGTAGTGCCACTTGGCACTTTTTTAAGTGTTTTAGGAGAGTAAACACACACACACATAAAATTATTGAACTAGGGGTTTAATCCTTGAAAGCTATAGTTTAGGGAGTAATATAAACAATAGTATAAAGTTTAAGCATAAAATATGCAAACATATACTAGTTTATGAGGGTTTTAAGCCATTAATAAGATTGGCTTTTATCCCCCCCTCCATCGATTACAACTCATGCTATTATGTTGAAATTGTTTTAGTATAAGATATTTGAAAAAAATTATTTCTCATGTTTTTTCGAAACAACATGACAAAGTTGTTGCTCTTTCCCATTTTTGTGTTTTCTTTAATATTTCAAGAGGGGCAATAAGATTTCAAGATTACACCTATCACAGGGTTTACATGATCAAGAGATAAATATACGACCAGCTATGATTTTTTTTTTTTTTGAATTATAGTACACATGCAGGAAAGACTACTGTCAATTATTCTACTACCTGTACTTATAATATTCTAATGTTTAAGCAGCAAGTGACTTTATTCTCTTGACTGGAGAGAAATAGCCTTTCAATTTCTCACAAACAAATTATATATTAGCTAAGCTAAGCCTTAAAAATTAGTGTGCTAAAATATTTAGCAAAATTAATTCTATTGTCATTGTGTCACATGTAAAACACATTACAATAAGAATGTGCGCCAGGTTACCCAGAATTGCACCAACATTAAAACATCCGGAAATTACACCGAGTGAACTTGAAAATGGATGGTCTTGATTTTTTTGACCCCCGCTTGTCTCATGGGCATACTTTTAAGGTCAAAAGTGTTGCCCATGGCAACCGACTTGTTGCAAATCACCCTTCAAACATGTCAGCCCAGAAAAAGTGGGACCGGCACGCAAACCTGGATTGGCTAAATGTCGAACATGCAGTGGACCACGCTTGCTACTCAAAAGTCAAAATAAATCAATATTGTATTCCCAAGACAATGAAATCAAGTAAAAAACTGTTTTGGTGTGATACAATAATGTGACAAGATTTAATAATAATGATAATCAAGAGGAATTCCCAGTATGGGGTTACAATGATGAAACAGTGGATAAATCTGTGTTTGATGACACCAGAATTAGAGGTACAAAAGAAATTTCCTCCCAAAGAACCATAGTTGTCAAAGAATGAGGTGCTACAAGAGTCCAATATAAGCCAGAATGATGGTGATTGTCCACTGGTATGTCTGACTGCTTTTTCTGAACATCCTCAAGAAGTTGTTTTGGTGAAAAACACGATTTACCTGGAACAAAAGAAAACCCGCCTGCAAGTCCGAGGACCTATAGTACTGTACTCTACCATCGAACCAACAGCCTTCGCGCCAAGCAAGACCGCCCTTGTCCCTTTCCTTTCTCCATTCCGCCTCCTTCTTTGCTTTGTTCCAATAGAGTCTAAGGCAAAGTGGTTCATATGCCTACTTTACCTACGAAGCATGCCCAAAAGTAAACCAATCCCTTGGACTGCTACGAAAAACACCAGCGGATTTCAAAGTAGCACGATCTAATTCAAAATTAATTCTTCCGAAGCACAAATGGTAGGAAAGAGGAATCTAAGAGCATTGATATCACACAATCATGTAGGATTTAGGAGGAAAAGTAATTAGCAGGCCGCATTAAAAAGGGAAAGAGACCTTGCTCTCAATATCCAGCCATAATTTTCTTGAAAAGTTCCTTTGGAGCTGGAGTTTCAAGAGAAGAATCACCACACGAAAAGGATAATCAGTGCCAGTGTTATGCCATGACCAGACAAGTTGAGGAATGAACTTATCTTAAAAATTACCTGGCAACCCTGTAAATCTCTCATATTGTTCATATGCCTGCCCGATAAACATTTCAACACCTGTTACAATTTTTACTCCACTCTCTTGAGCTTCCTGCAAGAGTCTAGTGATTTTGGGCGTATAAACAGCATCAAATACAAGTGAGTAGTACCTCAAAGCTTCCTGTAATTTGGAAGCAGTTCATAGAAATTTAAACAACATTTTATCAGTACAAATAGCATGTAGGAGCACGAAGCAAAAAATAAACGTCTATTTGAATAATAATAAGAATCTTAGATGACAGGAACGAGTTTCAGGAAATAGTGATGTAAATTGACATTAAACCTACACGAGGTCACATAGAGAAAACGGACACCCCAGTATAGAATGTGCTGAAAAGTTCCATTAGCAAAGAGGAGGCACATTTTGAAGTTCATTGCTGAAGACAAATTAAGTAAAACTAAGAACAGCACTGAAGAATATCTCATGGGAAGCTAATTGGCATTGAGATGCCCAAGAATGTGATACACGTCTGTTTAACATTATCCTCCTTATAGCCGTCGATGGTAAGTTCAAGTTACCAGAAAGATATCTTGCTCATGTTTAAATGGACACCAATAATAGTTTCTCATTGAATCCGCTTCACTTTTCAAAATCATAAAATTGCGGTTATATCCAAAACCTGAGTGGCGAGCGGGCAGCTAAGTTCATGCCCAGGGTTATGTTTTACTATCCACAAGTAGAAGATGTAAGGAGTTGGACAAGAGCTTCTTGTGAATCAAGATTGGATGACAGTGTGTGTTTGTGTGTGTGCATGTATTGGTTAAGAAGATTGGCTAACAGTATACTAGTCTTTATGTTATTGGCTGCAACGACCTAGCAACAGAGAGATTTATTCTTTTAGCCACAAATGCTCTGCCCCCGACTGTTGGCTGTGTTTTTGATATTGTGCCATTGGCAGGAGGGGTAAATTTAAGCCCAAAGATAACGTTGTGTGTGTTTATTGACCAAAAGGTAGATGGGGGTAATTATAAACCATTTACAAAACGATAGGGGTAGTTTTGACCCTTTTCCGTAAGGACAATAAAGGTATATATTTAGAGACATCATCTGTTGACTAGGCAGGTTTGTAAGGTTATGAAAGGCCTACAACTGGGTTCTTTAACTTAAAGAAGGTTGATATCTATCTATATAGGAATTAGGATTACACACACATTATGGTACGGAACATACATACACTTTCCTCAAACTTCTTAATTTCTTTATGATCAAAACCAAAGAACAACCCATATATCTTTTGCTACTTCTGGGAGAAAGAGATGAGCAATAAATATAGTTACCAAACATAGACTTCTTTACAAAAGGTTTATGGTTAGATCTCTATTCTTTATTAAGCAGTGTAACGTAGAGAAGTAATTGTTGAATGCTGGATATGAAGGTAATAGATGGAAAAATATTTTTCCAAGCAAAAGAAAAAAAGAAAAGAAATAAAAGCTCCGCTCCCGTTCAAATTTGTAAAGCATGTATTTCCACTATTGAACCCTCAGAGAAAACAGTGAAACACATGAAGCAATTCTTGAATGTTGGGTATGAGCTAATTGAGGGAAAAAGTTTCCAAGAAAAAGAAGAAGAAAAAGAATAAGAAAAAAAAGGGATCTCCACCGACCCCCCAAACAAACTGAAATTAAAAAACTCTGCCCCGTTCTAATTTATAAAGCTTGTATTTTTAATACTGAACCCTCTTTGTTTACCCATTTACTGTGCATGATATTAGCCATGCAGCTGTTCAACTAATAAGACATGGATTCAATAACAAGTTGTTTTATCTAAGACGAGTAATGCAAGGAGGCAAACCTTAGAGATTGGTGTATCATCAACCTTTGGTTGCATGCCAATGGAGGTGGTATTTGCAAGAATCATGTCATTTTCTGGATGGAAATTGCTAAGCTCGTCAAGAGACAAAGCCTGACCTCCAACTACATCAGCAAGTTCTCTCGCTTGTTCTTCAAGTTATCAGACAGCACATCAGTACAAAGTAACATAGTCAACTTCAGCAATTGTCATTATCCACACGGAATTTCACTACCATAGGTGCGGTTAGCAATCACCACCCGAGCCCCCTTTTCCTTTGCACCATAAGCAAGTGCCTTGCCAGCGCCACCAGCACCAATGACCACAAACAATTTACCAGCTAAGGGTGACCCAGACATAATAGGCTGTGAGCCTGTACAAGGAAATAACAAAAGCTCAAACATTAAGAGCTCTAACTTCAGAAAAGGATGTTTGCAGCTGATAAAATGATTCTGACCTTGCAACGCTTCTTCAATGGCAGAGATTGCACCCACATAGTCTGTATTGCAACCAAACAACTTCCCATCAGGTCGCCTTACGACACAATTGACAGCCCCTATCAACTGCAGGATAATTAAGAAACCAAGTAATTGCATGTGATATAACAAATCATCAGAATATTTTGCAATATTGATCCCTGTAAAAATACAAAACAAATAAAAAAACAACAGCTGAAAAGCATTATAAGATCATGATATAATTAATACCTTAGCGGTAGGATCAACTTCATCACAGCAGTCAACAATGGCTTCCTTGTGAGGAATTGTACAGCTGCACATCATAAAATTGCATAACTACTTCTAAACAATAAACATGCATATGAATTATATTTATTAGGCATGGCCGACACACACAAAAATTTGGAAGAACACAACAAGGATGACCAATGAAAAACAAAAATAAACAGAAAGTAAAACATAAAAGAAAAATCCAGTACGTACGTTCAACCTCATGAGATATGGTATATACATGTAGATGTATATGATACTTTCTAAGCTGTGAGAATGGCATGGCTACCCTGATGAAACTAAAAGACAACTGTATAGACTACCAGTTTCTGTTTTGAGAGCAAACCTGAAGCCAGCAAAATCTAAAGATGAGTAAGTCCGAAAGAAATTTGCAACATCATCTACCAGCAAAGGCATATAAACACCATTAAACCCAACTGATCTGAAAGCTTCATTATATAATAAAGGTGATTTGCTATGGCTAACAGGCTTCCCAATAATGCCAAATATTCTGGTATCTGGTCCCAACTGTCTGAAATTGTATATATTCAAAAGATCTTTAATCGTTGGTTGCCCAGGAGCTGAAACTTTTCCCACTTCAAGAGTACCAAATGTGAGGTATCCACCAAATTTTGGGCAAACTATTCGAGACATCAAACCCTTCTCTCCCATGACCATGGCTATTATTGGTACCTATTTGAACAAAGTGCAAGAAATGCATTAATGTTTAATCATGAGAAGCATCTCCGAATGCAAGCAAGCTCACAGTCAAGCAGCAAACTCAAAAGAAAGAAAAAGAAAGCCAGAGGCTCAAGGAGATGGAGGACAAATATATTATGCATAACAAAACCTAAATAACAAATAAATACATTTCTGCATTTATGCATGTGAATAATATTATAGTGGGAGCAGGAAAAAAACGAACTTCAACCATGATGACAACCAGCTTATGATTGGAGCCGATTATTTTTAAATTCAATAGAACATACAAGGTTGAGAGTGTCAGTCTCACAATATTAAGTCCCTAGAGCGGTCCATCCGATTGGGTCTCACCAAATAAGAATCCATCAGTCTTAACTAGAATCCAGTGATGTTATAATCTATCACCCACAAATCACCTTATTTCAGCCCAACAGCATGTAATACAACCTCATCACTTGACATGCGAAAGGCCCCTTAATTGACAAGGGATATCAAATGTCATTCACTTGAGAAAATGCCTCAAAGGCATCGACATACAACAATATTGTTCTACTATCTACCTTTGAGTTCTTCTTGCAATGGGAAAAATCATTGGATAATTAAAAAAAATTAACAAACCCCCATCTTTTACAGGGAGAGAAAGGGAGAGGGAAAGAAAGACAGTTAATTTTGGAAGCTATTCTCATTGTCTTTGTCCCTCTCATTGCCCTTAACATATACTAGGTTATAAATATATGCCCGGTCTGAAGTTTATCCAACTATACCTAACTTATTGGTGTGTATGGCCTAATACAAATCTACAAGAGGTAGCCTGCTTCTTGATTCAAGCTATTATTATCACGCACCAAAACCAACTCAGGAGAAACCATGATTTATCACCAAACAAATTTGAAAGCAAGTTATGGCTTGAAAATCTTGCTATACCACTTACGCCGCTTACTGAGAATGTACAGTAATTTGGAATACACGTGCAACATCAGTGATATCCAGTGCAGTTGTTGCAAACTTCACAATGTCAGCTCCAGATGCCTGTATTCTTGCTACTAGATTGCTGAGCTCCTCAGATGATGGTGTATTATCATAGTTGTGAGAAGAAACAATAACTTTGCATTTTGCTGACTTATTTCCATGTAGAGCAGTATTGAACTCGTCAATAGCCTAAAGGAGTGGCCGAGTGGGAGAAAAAGAAACATAAGGAAAGCAACAATTATAATTTATTGATCAAGTGTCTGTCAAAGCAAAAAGGAAGAAGAAATGAATACTCAAAATATAAAGAATGTTGATCTAAAGCTAGCAAAAGTTTAGATATCATATATTTAACATTTATATGTAATAACCAACAGGAAGTAATCCTTAGTTTGCAAAATTGATCAATGTTCCTTCATGCAAGAAGCATCACAGGCCATACATTTCAACAAAGTCACGTTAAAAGTCTCAATACAAAACTGGCAAGTTAATACGCCTATTCTTATGCTTTAACTGAATCCCGTTTGAGGACAATTAGCTGCAGCTACTCAGGGAAAGACCATCATTTTTTTATAATTTATTTTATTTTCTGGGATAAGGTGGGAAGGGCCATTGTGGTTTCAATACCTTTAGCTCAACATCAATGCAATCAGCTCCCAACACCATTGCTAATCGAAGTGCATCCAGTCGACTCGCTTCATCACCAGCATACTGACCACCTTCCCAAGTGGGCCTAGAAATGTGGGCAACGTAGGAAAATTTTAGAATGCACTTCTCAATGTCTAGGAGTAAGAGAAAAACATTATTTGAAATAAAGTAAGAGGAGAACTATAAATCAGGAAGTAGAGCTATAATTATAAACATAAATTGTAATTATACGTCCCTTCCCTGGACCGACATATAGCGAGAGCTTAGTACGCCGGACTGCCCTTTGAACAAATATTTGTTATCACTTGTTCGCAGCAGCTGCTACAAATTCTATAATAAGGTTGAACTCAGAGCTAGTCAAGTCCTGAATATCTTGCATGAAGACATAGAAGTGTCCTAGTTTTATAAGGTTGAAACTGTTTAATAGTCATTACACCAAAATCCAGCACATGCTTATCCTGCTTGTGTTATTGAAGTGTGGTTCAGAGATTTCCATGTGTAAACAAGAAGCACAGGTTTTTGACGAACAAGAATATCAATATAAATAAAGAAAATGGCTCATTTACATTACACTAAGCCAGACAGAAAAATTAATATCTTTCTGGGTTCATGCGATTGGTGTCCTGAAACAGCCAGTGATGAGAAAGTCAACTGCTCAAAACTTATATAGAAAAGATCCTAGTGCCATTAATGTCTTCCTGAGTGCAGGGACAAATTAGATAAAGTAGCAAGCAATCATACCTCTCTGCCTTTAGAACGGTCTAAGCTAGATTTTAATGCTCCTTATGTGTGTATCTACAGGATAATATTACCTTGATAATATTTACCCCCTGCCTCACACCAAAAATATAGCTGCAAAGCGAAGAACATACTGTGTACTAATCAAAGGTGAAGCGGTCAACCAGGGGAAAGTATTTTCATTCCTTTTCATCCTATTTTTAAGGCAGCCCTTGCAAGTAGGGACTCGTTCTGTGCTCTAATTTGTTGCAAGTCAAGCTGGTGACAAGTTTTTAACCGAAAGAAAAGAGGTCACATCTTTTTTTTTTTTTTTTTGGATAACCGAGAAATCCTCGATGGCCCGTGGGGCACGGTTTAAAGCTCAGTGGATACTAGCCCCCCTCCCCAACCCTTATCCACTTTAAATACCAGGTTTTTGTTTGCGACAGAGTTCAAACCCGTGACGTGCACCTAACCGGCACATCACGAATTGCGCTTTTACCACTAGACCAAAACCCTAGAGGCAAAGATTGCATCTTAACAAATAGGGATGTAACCTTCCATAGCAACAGATAAAAAATATACATTTTCAGTATGAATTTGAACAGAACAAGGCTTCAAAACAAACTGGAGGATGGAATGTCATAAAACTTCATTGTAGAAATTGCCTATAGATTCGGTGGAGATTCGATATATCAGTCAATTTCTCTTTTAAACCGATGCATTACACTTCTTTATGAATACAAAATTGTGAAGCTTTAGCATTCCTTCAAGCCAAAAGCTGACTACACTTGGCTAATCTTATCAACCTCTCTCCTCGGAATAGGGCGAGAATGGTTTTTCCTGCTTGTCCCCTTGGTGACTCAAACCACCTCATGGTTGGAGCCTTGGAAGTGGAGAGCCTTTTCCACTAGCCTATCCCTCCCTTATCAAATCAAGAATTTGCGACTGTAAGCTACATATCTCCCCCCCACTCATTTTCAATGTTTCTGTTTCAGCTTGCAGTAAGAAGTCCTGAATCCTCAAAATTAATACTGGTGAAGCTTATTCTCCTTACTATTTTTGGATTTCCAAGCAAAACAAGAAAAGAAGATACAATCTTAATCATCACTATTCAGCTTCCAGCTATCACAAACACAAAAGAACCAAAACACACACACACACACACACACACACACAAAGGAACAAACTTTAGCAACCCAATTCAGATATAACACATTCGCTAGTGTAAAGAGACAAAGAGCTTAAATTTGGAATTAAAACCTGTAAGTGAAAAGGGTAGGCAAAGGGGACTGTTTGACAATAGTATCAATATCTGATTGAGGATTAAAGCTTTTCAAGCTATCCAACCGAACCTCCACAAGATCAGCACCACTAGTTTTAGCATTTTGCATTAGATTCAACATTTGATCCACTGTGTCAGCCATAATTGGTGCACAAATTACAGTTTGGTTCCTCCTCATTGCCTCTCCCCCCTCCATCTTATTCACCCCTGATTCCACAACCTGAAAAAAAACCTCAACCCCCACAATTCAAGAATCTCACCCCACAAAATATAGAAGACAAAAAAAAGAACTTAAACATAAAAATAAAAAAAAGTTCTTTTTGTTTTTTCGAAAGTTAAGGCAATGTGGGTTGGTACAAGTCTAACAAAATTAGGTGACTGAAGGAAGCCAAACCAATTTCAAATTCCTTAACATTCTTTTTTTGTGAAAGACCAATATTAAAGGAAATTCAAAAATAAGGAAGTTGTTAAAGGAAAATGGAGATGAGTAATATTTTAATCAGGTTACTCATTATTATTATAGTAGGAATTTACCTATAATTACCTTCCAGCTACTCGATTAGTAAAGTGTTAGCAATAACAGGTTTATTATAGCTATAAGGAAATACTAGTGCTGTAGTGCCTATAATCGTTTACTGAATATTTAATCTTTTGATTTTCACGTTGGAGCTGCTTGAATAAAGAACTTGGAGTTGCAGAAATTTAACAGGGTAACTTGACTCTTTTGCTATGCTTGCAGATTCCTTCATGAAAGTACACGCCGGGGCTACCAAGGTCGAGACCAGATAGTCACACCTTTTCAAAGTGAAACCGAGGGACAATGGAATGCTCAGAGAATTCGTGTCTCAATTTCAAATGGAACGAATGGACTGCCTCCGGTCGCGGACGATTGGGCCGTTCAGGCCTTCTCCCAGGGACTCAATGTTCGAAGCTCATTGGCTTCGCAGCAGTTGAAACAAAATTTGGTAGAGTATCAGGCTGTTACTTGGGCCGACGTGCATAACCGGTGTCAATCGAAAATCAGGGTTGAAGATGATCAACTTGGGCTCCTTCCGGGTCCGTTTATCCCGTCAGAGCCGTCGACAGGGTCAAGAGAGACATTGACCGTGAACCAAGATCAAACAGGGATCGTTACCAACCGTACAACGGGGACCAAAGAGGTAATGGGTCCGGGTGAAACCCTGTGAGAAGTGAGAGAAAGAGTGATCGAGGTCAAAACAACCGGGGACTTTAGGAAGCGCCAAGATTATCGGCATACAACTTTAACGTCGCTGCCGCCGCCATCGTATTTTCCATCGGGCGCATAAAAGACAACAAATGGCCTCGACCTCTACAGTCCGAGCCAGCCCAAAAGGATCCTAATCTAATGTGCAAATATCATGGCAATCACGGACACAAAACAAAAGATTGCAGACAATTAATAGAGGAAGTAGCCCGGCTATTCAACAACGGGCATCTCCGAGAATTCCTGAGCGATCGAGCCAAGAATCATTTCAGGAATAGAGATGCTAATAAACAGATCGAGCAGGAAGAACCTAAGCACGTAGTAACATGATCATCGGCGGGGTCGACGTTCCCCAGGGGCCGATGTTGAAGCGCACCAAAGTATCCATCACAAGGGAAAAACGGACTCGGGATTATGTGTCAGAAGGAACTTTGTCTTTCAACGACGAAGGCGTAGAATGGATCGTGCAGCCCCACAATGATGTACTGGTAATATCTGTACTCATAAATAAATCTCGAGTTAAGCGTGTGTTAATTGATCCAGGTAGTTCGGCCAATATCATCAGATCAAGGGTCGTGGAATAGCTCGGTCCACAAGATCAAATCGTGCATGCAGTCCGAGTTTTAAACATATTCAACATGGCATGTGAAACCACCAAAGAGGAGATAACATTACCGTTGAACGCCACTGGGACCATCCAGGAAGCCAAGTTCTATGTAATCAAAGGAGATATGAGGTACAACACTCTGTTCGGGAGGCTATGGATCCACAACATGAGGGCAGTACCCTCGACCCTGCATCAAGTGTTAAAATTCCCTACGCTAGGAGGGATTCAAACAATCTACGGAGAATAACCAGCTGCGAAGGAAATATTCGCATTCGAAGAGGTGATCTCGATATCCGCACTTACAACGACAAAAAGTCTGGGTTTGGTCGATGAGGAAGAAGACAAATAGTAATTACCAAGGCTAGCCACGACCTAATCGGAGAAGCAGGGGACAGATGAAGGCGACGACTACGGGGTCCCCAGGTCCTTTATAATCCTCGATGATTCCGACGCCACCAAGTCAACGGTCGAGGAACTAGAGCAAGTCGTACTGATCGAGCATTTGCCCGATCATAAAGTATACCTGGGTACGGGGTTAAGTCCCGAGATTAGGAAGAAACTCATTCAATTCCTTATAGTTAACGTGGATTGTTTTGCTTGGTCCAGCCTTGATATGACAGGAATTCTCCTAGAAATTACCACTCACAAGCTGAGCCTGGACCCGAAGTTTTATCCAGTCAAACAGAAAAGGAGACCTCAGTCCGAAGTCAAACATGCATTCACCAAAGACGAGGTATCTAAACTTCTTAAAATAGGGTCGATTCGGGAGGTTAAATACCCGGATTGGTTAGCAAACGTAGTAGTCCCTAAAAATGGGAATACATTAAGAATATGTGTAGACTATAAAGATTTGAATAAGGCATGACCAAACAACTTTTTCCCTTTGCCCAACATCGATCGCATGATCGATGCGACGGCCGGCCACGAGATCCTCAGTTTCTCGACGCCTATTCCGGGTACAACCAAATTCAGATGGACCCGGGCGACCAGGAAAAAACGTCCTTCGTCACTAAGTACGGTACCCACAGCTATAACATAATGCCATTCAAACTAAAAAATGCCGGTGCCACTTACCAACGCCTAGTAAATCAGATGTTCAAAGAACAAATAGGAAAATCAATGGAGGTTTACATTGACGACATGTTAGTTAAGTCCCTGCGAGCAGAGGACCAATTAAAACATTTACAGAAAACCTTCAACATATTGAAGAAGTATAATATGAAGCTGAACCCGAAGAAATGCGCGTTCGGAGTCGGGTCCGGGAAATTTCTCAGATTCATGGTATCCAACCTGGGGATCGAGATCAACCCCTATCACGACCCAAAATCCACTAAGGGTCATGATGGCGCCGGACACCACTGTCAGGTAAGCCAACACCAAATAACTAGAAATTTCTCGTTTAGATATTTCTGAAATTATTTCTTTTATACATTTAAATAATAAATAATAAATTTCACTGAATAAATAATGATGCCTTTAAAAATTTTAGAATACTGAATACTCCCATAGACATCCCAGAACCCAGTGTCACAAGTGCATGAGCAATTTCTAGGAAATAATATAGTACAATAACCATCCGGAATACAAGGACAGCAGAGAAAATACAATACAGTACTCTGAATGAGACTCTGCTGGCTGCGGGCCATCTCAAGAAGTGCAGGTCACCTAAGTCTCCCTATCAACTATGCCGCTGCGCCCAACGAGGTCATTAGACGTACATATGCCTGTGCAACAAAAATGCAGAGCAAGTGTAGCATGAGTACGAAAACAACGTGTACTCAGTAAGTATCCCGTCTAATCTCGAAGAAGTAGAGACGAGAGGTCGACTTCGACACTTACTAGTGGTCCAATAATAATATACCACTAATATAGTAAATCAAGGATTTTTATAAACATGGCTGTAACTCAATAGGATGAAGCAAGTAAACAACTCTTTTATTCATAGGAAATTTCCAAATTCGTTTTCATCATTTATACATTTATTCTCAATCCGGGGAAGCAATATCCTCATTTATAAATATCAAGGCAAGCAATACAAGCATGCGCAAATCATGCCGAGGTCGTACGGCCCGATCCAACAATATTTAAACTGTGCACTGCCAGAGGGTCGAATGACGCCAACCATAGATGCATCTATTACCCCGCTCGCGAATCATACATGCGACGCGGTCAAATATAAACAATCACCCCGCTCGCGAATCAGACATGCGACGCAGGTACACATAGAAATACACATTCAAACAGTCAATTAAGACTTCACTAGGGAAACAATTATTCAAAGAGGTGTCAATTCCTCATTTACAAGTCGAGAAAGCGAAGTTTAACTCTTTTAGAAAATCATTTACCATTTCGATATGATTAAAGCAATTTAATCTATCAATAAGATTACAATTATTACAAGTAAAGCATGCTTTGGGTCCTAGACTACCCGAACATAAGCATAATAGTAGCTACGTACGGACTCTCATCACCTCGTGCGTACGTAGCCCCCACAAATAGAAGCACATATCCAATTAATTCACATATGGGGACAATTCCCTCTTACAAGGTTAGAAAGGAGACTCACCTCGCTCCGAGGTTCCATGACCGACATTCCACGCCCTTCCGAAGACTCAAACCGATGCACATTGCTCCAAAACTAGCCAATAATTATGTAACCTCATTAATATATGATCAATTACTCATTACAATCCAATTTATAACAATTCCTAACCCCGATCGAAAAGTTGACAAAATTGCCCTCGGGCCCACGTGCCCGGATTCCGAAATTCTTAAAAGATAAAGTTTACCCATAACCTCACGAACTCAAATATATAATTTACTCTCAATTTCATGTCCAAAATCGTGGTCAAAATCCAAGAATACCAATTTTCTAGGTTTACCTCAAACTCCCAAATTTCTACCAATTTTCATGCTAAAATCTATACATAACCAATGTATTTAACTCAAGATAGGTGGGGATAGCTTACCTTGTCGTTGATGATGAAAACCCCCACTTGAAGCTCTCGAAAAATCGTCCAAACAAGAGTAAAATGGAAGAGAATGGGCCAAACCCCCGTTTTAAAGAAACCTTACTGCCTCCAGCATTTTCGCACCTACGGTGCACAGACCGCTTCTGCAGCCCCGCTTCTGCGGCGCATGTGCCGCTTCTGCGGTCCCAGGCTCAAGTCCAAAATCCGCTTCTGCGGTCTCCTCAGTGCAGATGCGCACCCGCATCTGCGGGTAAATCTCCGCACCTGCAGTCACTGCCCTTCTTCGCCCAAACCGCACATGTGACCATTCCTTCGCGTCTGCGATCACGCACCTACGATCAAACTTGCGCAGGTGCGATTACACCAGAACTGGTGCACTTCAGCCATTCCTTATGTTCCATTTTCGATCCGTTGACCACCCGGATTCCACCCAAGGCCCTCGGGACCCCGTGCAATCATACCAACCAGTCCCAAAACATATTGCGGACCTGCTCAAGGCCTCAAATCGCATCAAACGTTGCCGAAATCACGAACCACACCCCAACTCGAGCCTTATGAACTTTAGAACTTCAAACTTCTACTTTCGATGCTTAAACCTATTAAATCACGTCCGATTGACCTCAAATTTTGCACACAAGTCATACTCGACATTACGGACCTACTTCAACTTCCGGAATCGGAATTCGACCCCAGTATCAAAAAGTCCACTTCCGGTCAACCTTCTCAAAAACTTTCAAATTTCTAACTTTCGCCAAATGACTCCAAAATGACCTACGGACCTCCAAATCCACTTCCGATCGCGCTCACAATACAAGAATCACCATACGGAGCTATTCCTAGACTCGAAATCCCAAACAGACATCGATAGCATTAAAATGCACTTCAACCCAAATTTATGAAAATCTTCCAAAAATGCTAACTTCCACAATAGGCGCCAAAACGCTCCCGGATCACCCAAAACCCGATCCGAGCATATGCCCAAGTCCGAAATAATCATACGAACATGCTGGAATCTTCAAATCCCGATTCCGAGGTCGTTTACTCAAAAATCCAATCCTAATCAATTCTTCCAACTTAAAGCTTTTGAAATGAGAATTTCCTTTCCTAATCCAAATTCGGACTTCCCGAATTTCGATTCCGACCAAACATACAAGTCATAATACCTAAAGTGAAGCTACTCATGGCCTCACATGCCCGAAGAACGCGCTAAAGCTAAAAAACGACCGGTCGGGTCGTTACATTCTCTCCCGCTTAAACATACGTTCGTCATCGAACATGCTAAGAACTGCGCGGGGTTGTCTGAAATCGCTGTTAAACACCTTGTGCACCTACCCGTGCTATCACCACTCAGTTGAGCACATTAGCTCGATCAAATCTGAAGATATTCTCTTTTATTCAAGCAATAAGCTTAGAACCCAAATTTCAACACCCGAAATTCTCTGCCAGGCCCGCTGGCAACCTACGAACACCGTATCAATCACCACACGATGCACCGATACATGATTGCATACCCTTGATGAGTTCACACTATGCGTTGCATAATTCACATGACCATAATAGCATCCTCTGATAACAATAGCTTAAATTCCATGAATATGATGCTCCCAATGCACCTCATGATATATATAAGTCTTGTTCGAACTCTTACAATACCGCAACGACGGAAGAGACGTGAAGCATTCATAATCAACTGCCGAGCCGACAAACCGTTGAGTCTATACTCCTGACAAGAATCATCATCTTATTCTGAACCAAATGATGGTATTTGCTTTTTTTTAGTATACTTCATATAATCTGATCGCACTGATCCTAGATCCAATAACCTTGTCTCACCCAGTACAAACTGCTCAGGCAACAAGCCACCCCAGTCATGACCAAAAGTCTCATATGCTGCCACGATGTGCTAATAGGCTACCAATTCGAAGTGATACATAAAGAAAACGAACACTGGAAGGGACTACCCAACCCTTAGAAAAATGAGAAACAAAACACATAAAATAGAATATAGAAAACTGTACTCAACATCATACTGTTGCGGCGTGCAACCCGATCCAAATAACATGCCCGTGGCGGCGTGCCACCCGTTCTACACATAAAATTCACATATGGAGATACACACCGAGCTAAATTGCTCATTACTTACAAGATACCGAATATCGGTCACAAGCACGCTAAGTGCATAATACCATCCCTGGGGAGACATATAGCGCCATAAGCTAACAAACTCAAGCACAACTAAGGTGCAATATATGATTTGAACTCAAGAGCCATACTGCTCACATAACACCATCGCTACGCGGAACTTCAACACATAAGAAAATTATCAGCCGTTCACAACTCACACGGATAATATAGCATTTCATGAAATAGCCAATGACGAAACAACATCCCACGCTTGAATACTCCTCCATAAGGAGTGCTATGCTGAACTGAACACATCTGGCCTGATTTAGAGCCCATATTCATATTTAAATCCACCCACCGACCTCAAGCCGATCCCGATTTCACCGTACTAGGCTAATAACCTTCCAAGGGTCCTTAACAATCCCTCTATCCCATGACTCATAAGAACAATCATCATAAGCGGAGTAAACCTCCACAGTCCACAACCCAATAAGCCGAGTGCCCCTCAGGCATAAATTCTCCAATTAGCGATATCACCACAATCTTCATACTTGGTTTAAATTTCCAATCAATCAAGTGACTACATGTCAGACTTATACAATATCCCCGTGAGACACGCTCCCACGACCTTCTGCACCAGATAACCAGTCTGCACATCCATACCACCGGCTGCTCTAACGTTGTAAAGCAAATCAGGAATCCATAACCAGGTTGCAAAGCCTCTTTCACAAAACACCGCCCTCAGGTGACGCTGAAGACAATACCAACTTACTCTAAACATTCAAATCCTTTTCTCTGCTCATTCAAGCTCGTGACATCCTTGCCCATACCGAACTGCAACCTTGATCCTCACTTTCAAATTTTTTTAATACCGCTCACTGCACCCATCATGTCAATATGCGACAGTATAAAAATTTCATCATAATTCCCGAACCACTAATAGGGTATACCCTCCATCATACAGAAACCTTTCACTTAACTCATTCCAAGGGAACCATAGCAACACACGAGTAACTTCTCATCACCGTAGGACATTCATATCCTGAAGTAGTGGTCTGAACCACCATAACCCTTCAGGAATCCGCCTACACTTAACAGGCCATAATACTTGATATCCCCAAATAAATCAATTACGGCGGCCGTCAAGCCTCGCACGTACCGTCACGAATCACATGCATAACTCAATCACGCTGAAGGAACTGATCACTACCACCAATATGACAATTCAACCATGGCTAACCAATCTAAATCCTTCTAATTTATCCTTAATCGCCTTAGAAGTAATAATAACTCCATTCAACTCATAACAAACTCAATTCGCACTCCTTCCGAGTGGCCTTGTATCACGAGACCACGCTGTTAATACCCAATTTTTCCCTGTATATTTTTAATATGCAAAATACTTTCAAAATAGCATATGTACGCATATATAAGCATGTCCAAATGTTTTATTATTTTTTCTTAATTTTTAAACCAATTTATTCCCCTATTTTTATTCATAAAAAACCCAATAATAATTCCCAAAATTATCATTTTGGTGATTCATTTATTGGATTCTCATATTTATACTAAAATATAGCTAATATATTTTTTGCACACTTTTACGAATTTATTTAGTATTTTTAAAGCTAAATTGCATATAATTGCAATATTAGCCCCTTTTAAGATTTAATTGCGTTTATATTTATAAAAATTAACTCCACTATTTTTAAATAGTTAATTATATGTCATAAATCATTTTAGTACCTTTTAATTTAGTTCCAAAAATCAATTTACTATTTTTTAATTTTAAATAGGGGAAAATTGGCTAGTTAAATACTAGCCCCATTTATTTCAATTATAGCCTTAAATCAACCCCCATTTGAGCCCAATTTCAATTTCAATTATCCAGCCCAATTCCTAAAATTACCCGACCCACGACCCTTTAAAATAACCCACCCGGTCCCCCTTTTAATCAGATCAACGGCTCACACTCTTCCTTTCCTTTTTAATTTCACAATACCCCCCAAACCAGCCGCCCCTGGATTCCTCCTCTCCCAAATTCTCTCTCAGAAACCCTAGCCGCCTCCCTCTACTTCAACCCTAGAACCACCGTAATCCATGGCTTTCAAGGCCATGGAAGTCCTATACCGGCCTCCTATAACTCCTACACGCCTGGTTACTGAAGTTTCAAGGCCTGACCACGAAGAAGCTTGGCTCAGACCTTGTTTGATTCGAGTTCTATGGCCATCTCCGGCCTTGCTCCGGCCATCCTTGGTCATTCGAGCCTGATTTCGACCTCTCCGGCTCAGATCAGTGACTATCCAAGCCTTTCTCACCATTTGGGTTCCTCTGAAACCCTAGTTTTCAAGGTTCTTCTGAGTTCTTTAGATCTGTTCTAGATCCGTGTTTTCCCTAAAACTTTTAAACGACTTCTTGATATTTCTTTCAAAACTATGCTTTCAAAACCTTTATGTTTCCAATCTAGGGTTTTTGAGTTATTTAGGTGTTTTCTCTGATTTTTTATTTCTCTTGTGTGCTTCTTCTACTATGTTTCTTATTAAGTTTCTTCAACTATGCTTCTTTATATGTTTCTCCTACTGTGTTCTTATTAGTTTCTCCTACTGTGTTCTTATTAGTTCCTTCTACTATGTTTCTTTGAGTTCTTCTACTCTGTTTCGCATGTTGTTCTTTTACTATGCTTCTCATGAGTTCCCGCTACTGAAAAAGCATGTTAAAGGTTTAGTTCTTTTCTGAGACCCCTGAACCTGTTTCGATTAGTATCTTTTTCCTTGATTACTTGTCCTCTCATCTCTTCACTCGATTGATGATAAAAACCCTAGAATTTGGGGGTTCATCCGAGTTTTGAGACCATTAGCTATGTGGTATGCTTGTCCTTCATCTTGGAAATTGTTTGATTTCAGAAACCCTAACTATTTCAAGTTTCTAAATTTGTTTCCTCTGTTGCTCAACTGAATTTTGAAATCTTTGTTTCAATCTCTATTTCTTTAGGCAATTCTGATTCTCTACTAAAACTCTTCTAAGGTCCTTATACTGGACCCTTTATATGCTATTTGATACTATCTCTCTTCTACGCCGCTGACCTATGTGACTACCATCTTTGCAATGGCATGACGTTTATTTACCCTAAATTCAGCTTAGCATGTTTGTGTGCTCTTTATATGTGTTGAACCCTCCCTCTAAAATGGCTTTCAATTTTGATTGGTCTCAGACTTCCTTTGTGAAAATCTGATTGATCTTCTTTCCTTGTTCGTTGATTTTCCTATTGCTTGGTTTGAGTCGTAAACTTTCCTTAGCTTTTCTGACTTGGTTTATTCATAGACCAATAATTACAAACCTCTGACTCCTTGATTTACTGTGTACTAATTGATTTTCTACCTTATTTATGTAACCGTGTATTTCAAATTTCTGCCTTTAAATAAACTCCTATGTATTTACCCCAAATTGCCTACTTTGCACAAGATGCTTGTTTGATCTCTTTCCTTAAATAATTTCCTTGCTCATTACCGTTTAAGTCTGAATTCCTTTATTAAAGGAAGTCTTACACTGATTGATTTTAATTGATACCCAGTTCCTTAATTATTTTCTTACCTTATTTCTGCCTGTTTTTCACACTATAAGTACACGACTCTTTCATTAACACAAGAGACCCCATCATTCGTAGTCTTTCTGAACTTATACTCACACTCAAAAAGTTTTCTCTCTTATTGTTTGTACTGTGGCCTGTTTACAAGTTTTGTTGCCTGCTTTCTCTATTTGCTTCTTTGAAACTGGTATGTATTGATTTAAGCTTTGTAGCACCACAACAATGTGTTTTTCTTACTGCTTTTGTACCCTTGTTTGCTTACTGCTTCTGTATAGTTCAACACTTACTCTAGCATGCTGTAATTTCCTTCTGCCTATTCTAAATCTATTGTGAAACCCAAAACCCCACTCCCTATGTGTTTATGCTATGGTTTGAGGCATGGCAGTACTGCAAATTATTGTCCATGACTCAAACATGATCCCCTCGGATCCTAGCATCTAATATGATGTGTTCTGGCAGACTTATAGGCATGCCAACATCCTCCATTGCTGGGTATGCCTAAAGCTTGCCCTAGCCTAAGCAATAGGCTCTTTGCAACTCCCCCTACTCCCTGAACCCCTTTTGTGCACCTGTTTGTGGCTGTTTCCCTCTCCTTTATTCCTTAAAGTTCTGTTCTTCACTTGCACTCTCTCTTAGATTTTGAAGTTCTGCCCCCCTCTTGTGAGCCTTTCCTTGGGACCCTTTGAGCTCCCTTTGAACTTGGACACTCGAGGGCTGGCCCTTCCACACTGCACTTGTCCATATTCTGGTGATATAATTTGGGTGTGAGCATTGCCCGGAGTCCCATTGAGGCTCTTAGGGAACTTTGACACACTCAGATTAGAGAAAGGCTTTGGATCAGTAGTCTTTGAGTTGGTCTATCTCATATTTCAGACAGGAAGTCTGAATCAGGCTCTCCTTTGGTTGTACTTTTATTTTACTATTTTTTTGATGTAATTTTTATTCATTCTGGTTTGTAATAAGTTGTAATAAACGCTTGGGGCTGGCTAGTGAAAAAGGGTGGGTAACTCTGCATGCAAAGGGTAGAAATCATGTCTATAGGTCTATCATAATTTTGCATATTTCAAATACATATAGAAACCATGACTATAGGACTACTATATTCCTGCCTATCCAACTATCATATAGAAACCATGTCTATAGGTATTCTGAATTCTGCATGTTCAAATAGAAATCATGCCTATGGGTCTAATACTGCATATCCAACTTCGTATGGAAATTATGCATATAGGATTGTCAATTCTGCATATTCAATTACATCTAGATACCATGTTTATAGGTCTTAAACAAATTCTGCATCTAGATGTCATGTTTATAGGTTTAAAACAAGCCTTATGCATTTAGATACTATGTCTATAAGGTTTCTGCATTTTTACACCATGTCTATAAAGTTTAAAATCAGCAACGCATAGAAAACATGCCTATAGGAATTGCTAATCGAATCTGATTCGCTTCACTCAGTGTTAGATATAAAACCAGTAATAATGGATACTGACGGTTGTAGATTTTATAATCAATTCGTTAAATCCTGCCTCTCTTTTAATAATATGATTCCTCCACTTAGCAAGTTTAACAAGTATGCATTCAAATAATTTATTTCAAGCCTTACTATTTTCTGAATTCAGTAGATACCATGCCTATAGGACCCCGTCTTAACACTTAGGCAAGCCATAGGGTAATAACTATAAATTGAATCTGTTCTATTAATTACAACCGGCAGGCAGGCCTGATTCGGGCTTCTTATCTGAATTATGTAATAAATCAGTCTTCCTCAACCTTTAAGTTATTTCACGTTTAGTATTCAATCAGACCCTAAACAGTATGTGTAAGTCGTGCTAATTACGTGCTTCTTTGTTTAAAGGGGGTATACTTGAGCCTTTGCTTGGTATGTGCTTTCCCCAACTTGTTATACGTGTTTTGTATGTCGCCTTAGAATTTTTCCCATTTGAAACCACAAATAAGCCTAACATCCCTTCCCTTTAGGATTAGTAGTCCTAATACCTCCGCTACTGATAGGATTGGGACGTGTAATAACATGCAATAGGTAAACGAGACCATTCTGCGCTTTAACACCTTAACGGGGTGGGAAGGGTAGATATGGATATGATGACCACGCGATAATGTCATGTGTAGCCCCTCATTGAGGAGTGATTATCGGGCATTGTGTGGGGTGATCCATATTATTAATAAACCTAGGACCCCTCTCCCTTTATTCTTTATTTTTTAACTCTTTGTTTTTTAAAATCAGCTTTTCTAATTATTCTTTCAAACCTTGTTTACTTTCAAACCTTTATGTGATGAAATCCCCTCTTATTTGAGCCCTATTTGTTTGTATGCTAATTGTACCCAAATTCACAATAATAGTCTAGACGGGAACCACACTAGTGGATTCTGAGGGGTGCCTAACACCTTCCCCTTAGAATAATTTCAAGCCCTTACCCAATCTCTGGTTACTCAAATCAAATCTCCTTGGTGTCCTAATGCACCCTGATCATTAGGTGGCGACTCTTCAACTCAAACCCAATTCCCAAAAGGAATGAGTTGTCCTCCCAAATGTCATAAACCCGATTTCGCGAGAAAAAAGGGGGCGCGATAGCATGGCGACTCTGCTGGGGATTTTTTTTAGGCTTTTACCATTTTAGGCTATTACTGTGAATTTATGCTTCTTTATGCGCAACTATTTGTTTGTTTCTTTTAAGCATTCAATTTCCTTTTCAACTACAAAACTGACTTGTCTCTTTGTTTCTTGCCTTTACTGCTTTCCTTCATTTCCGCTTTAAATTATGAAACTGTTGTATTTATTGCTTTCTTGAACGTGCAAATACGTGACAACATGCCTTTAATTGTTGCATAATCATGCTCAACATCATATTCCACTCGTGCCAAACAAATCCTATAGCAACGCTTATAATGAGTGGTTGCGCTCTTCCAATATTATCACCCCTAAATCCGGAAAAGGCGTATTTGCGGTAAAACCAGTCGATCAACTGTGTAGTCGACGGTTCCGTGCCTTTCCCCCTTGAGTTGTCCGCTCAAGGGTACCAGTCTAAAACCCCATAGAAACCTTACTCTTTTTAAACTGTGCATGCATCATGGTCAAACCTAGTCGAGTTAGTTATGTTGTCCGCATAATGACTCTTTAAGATAGCCTTGTCCAAAGTCCACCGGGTTTCCTTAAACCCAAACGGACAATACCACGTTCTGTGCATTTATTTGGAGAACTAAATGCTTTTATGCCAATTATTGATGTTAAATAGTCGAGTCTGGTGGGGGAAAGGGCCTAACCTTATTTTCTTGCAGATAATGAGGCACGAAATCCCCAGATTCGGCATGGTTACCAACATCCACCCGAGACTGCTAAGCTGGTGGAAAGATCTTCATTCCAGTGACCAGACTCTTGTCAGAAAATATCTAGGGAATCTACCCTCCCTCCTGGAAATTCAACCCAACAACAAGATCATAGAAGCTGCTACTCTATTTTGGGATTGTGAAAAGTCTGTCTTCCGCTTTGGGGAAATTGAGATGACACCTTTGCTAGAAGAGATAGGAGGATTAGCCGGTATGGTATGGGAGACTCCGGGTTTATTGATGCCTGAGAACCGCAAGGGCAGGGGTTTCCTCAAAATGATAGGTCTGAAGAAGAATCCAGAGCTGACATGCCTAAAAGAATCCTATGTCCCCTTTGAATATTTGTACGAGAGGTACGGTCACAGCAAATCCTACCGTACCTATCCTGATGAGTTTTCCATCACCTCATTGGGGCATATCCATCGAAGGGTCTTTGTGTTCGTGTTCTGTTTTCTGGGGTTGATTGAGTTTCCAATGAAGAAAGCGAGAATCCATACCCGACTAGCCATGGTCACTAAAACCCTATTGGAAGGAATTGGAGGGCAACCATTCAGCATCGTGCCCATGATCGTCGCAGAAATATACCGAGCCCTAAAAAAGTGTCAACGGGGAGCTAGTCACTTCGAAGGTTACAATTTGCTACTTCAGCTGTGGCTCGTGGAGCATCTACAAAAGGGTGAATACTGACAAGGCATTCAACGAAGGTATTGGGACGATCATATCGCTTTCCATCACCCAAAGCGAATGAATTATATCCCTGATATGTTTGCTCAGCTAGAGGATGGTTCGAACTGTTCGATAGTCTGACCGAGGAACAAGTACAATGGATGTTCGAATGGTTTCCGACCGAAGAATTCATCACCCGATCCCAAGACGCACCTTTTCTGATATTGATCGGTCTGAGAGGAACGTACCCTTACGTCCCTCTCCGAGTTATGAGGCAAGCTGGTAGGAAGCAGGTTGTACCCAGGGTCGACAAGATGAGCCATTTTCGGGCTGACTTCCAGGCTGATGATAGTCCTTACAAGTGCCAAGCTCAGCATATGTGGCACTGCAAGATCGTTATGGGGAAAGATACCATCGAACCAGATAGATACCACGCCGGTTGTACTCCCTACTATACCGGCTGGTTGGAGGATAATCACAATGGTCTGAGTCAACTTGGGTTCGTTTGGGGTCACAGGATCATAGATGAAAAGGCCGAGGCACATGTCAAATACAATCAACTACGCAAGAGAATCTGGGAGTGCGAAAGTGAGCACCGTGAGATACAAGAAGCCAATCAAAAACTAATTGAGGAGTGGAAGGACATGGCCGTCAATGCCAACAAGCGACTAGGATACCTGGAGCGAGGCATAGTGGAGTTGGAAAGAAGGTTTCTCAAAAGGGTCGAAGATTGTCAGAATGCTGAGGGGATCGAAGGCGGACATCTAGCCAGAGCCTACCTGTTGCTGGGACTTCGCGAGCTGGGGAAGTTATTTGATGAAGCCAGGGATGCCGAGTCTGGGGAGGGTCCTTCAGGGACTAAGTAGATAGGACTTTATCTTTTCGCTTTTAAACGTAATAAGGCCAATGGCCATTAGTGAGTTTATTTTTTTTCTTTTATTTAGTGTCGATTTGGGATTCGTCTTATTTTCTATCAATAAAATGAGGCATTTAGCATTCCAAGTTCTCCAAATCAATCTGTCGCTAGGCCTACCCAAATTAGGACGCGATCTACATTCCCGCATTATGTGTTTAAATATTGCATCGATTTTTCATGAACCTCACTAACTTGGTTACCTTTTTGTTTATTTTTTGTTTTTGATTATTCCCCTCCCCAAAAGTTAGTTCGAGCACTCTGGCAACATCATCCTATTCCACAAGATCCAAGGGCCCTCCACCCACTCCTCCTCTCAGCCCCGTCAAAAACAAGAACAAAGGAAAGATGGAAGATTTGAATAACGCAAGAAAGGAAAACTCAACTGAACGGGTAGAGGTCACTCACGGTCATGGTACTTTGGTCCCCAAGGAGAATGCCTCCCAACTGGAGCAAAAGCTGCTGAAATTTCAGGAAGAGCTTGTTGGCCTAAGTTCAGATGAAGTTTTGAAGATTGACAAAATGAACTCAGTCATGAACCAGGTCCATCATGTGAGACACAGTGTTGATATGCTTGCACATGTGACATACGCGTGAAGAAGATAAGTCTCAAGGATCAACAACAATATCTTCTGAATTGATCGAAAAGATTGCATATAGGATAAGGAGTTGAAGTCTCCTTATGAAAAGAGAATTATATCCGGATCAAGGATATGGATTAGGAGTTAGAGTTGTTCTTGGACTCGAATTGTCAAAGGATCCACAATTCGAGTTCTTATCAAACTCTGATTACTAACTCTATAAAAAATAACGATTGTTCTCTTTTACAGGTGGTTGCACATAAGCAGAAGTTAAGCATATTTGAGAGCAAAAAGATCAAGTCTGATTTGCGAGCAATATATGCGAGATACAAATGTGCACGTCTGAAGCTACATGAACTAAGATAGAAGAACCAGTTTCATCATTGTGTTTATTCTAAGTCTAGTTCAATTGTACTAGGTTTTCATATTGTACCTTTCAGCTTTCATAGAAGCAATTGTAATAGGTATATTGAGTATTCAAGTTAGAGTTAACTTGAAAGTGTTGCAACGAGTTGAGGCTGTGTGCTACGACTGGGATTAGAGTTAATCCTTAGGTTTACAAGTAGTTTTGTAAATGTAGTTTTTGGCTCAGT
>NW_017672417.1:5662-17028 GCF_001879085.1 Nicotiana attenuata | reverse complement strand
TGAACCGCGGTTTCGTTTTCCAAGGGGTTTTATTTGGAACCGGGTTGTTGTTTAGGTTTTTTTGTTAGTTTTTATTGGTTTTTATTTTTTACGGGTACTTATGGGCTATGAGCTGAGATGGAAACGGGTCCACTCATGGAGCACCTCCAAAGATTGCCTTGTCCAAAGTCCACTGGGTTTCCTTGAAACCCAAACGGGCACTACCACGTTCTATGCATTTGTTTGGAGAACTAAATGCTTTGTTATGCTAATTATTGACGTTAAATAGTCGAGTCCGGTGGGGGAAAAGGGTCTAACCTTTTGTTTTGCAGAAAATGAGGCACGAAGTCCCCGGATTCGGCATGGTCACCAACATCCACCCCAAGCTGTTGAATTGGTGGAAAGATTTGCACTCCAGTGATCAAGCTCTTGTCAGAAAATATCTAGGAAACCTACCTTCTCTCATAGACATTCAGCCTAACAACAAGATCATAGAAGCTGCAACTTTGTTTTGGGACTGTGATAGATCGGTGTTTCGCTTCGGGGACATAGAAATGACACCTTTACTTGAGGAAATAGGAGGGCTAGCTGGGATACCATGGGAAACTCCGAGTTTGCTAATGCCGGAAAATCGTAAGGGTAGGGGTTTTCTTAAGATGATGGGTTTAAAGAAGAATCCCGATTTGACATGCTTGGAGAAGTCTTACATTCCATTCGACCATTTGTTTGAAAGGTACGGCCACAACAAGTCATACCGTACCTATCCAGACGAATTTGCCATCACCTCATTGGGGCACATCCACCAAAGGGTATTCGTGTTTATGTTCTGTTTCTTGGGAATGACAGTTTTTCCAACAAAGAAAGCCAGAATCCACACCAGACTGGCCATGGTCACCAAGACCTTGATGGAGGGAATTAACGAGCAGCCATTCAGCTTTGTGCCAATGATAGTTGCAGAGATATACCGAACCCTAGAAAGATGTCAACAAGGGGCCAAACATTTCGAGGGATGTAATTTGCTACTCCAACTATGGCTTATGGAGCACCTCCAAAGGGGTGAGTACCGGCAGGAAATCCATCGTAGAGACTGGAATGATCATATCGCTTTTCATCACCCAAAGCGGATGAATTATATGCCCAACATGTTCGCCCAACCAGAGAATGCTAGAGAGTGGGTCGAGCTCTTCGACAATCTTACTGAAGACCGAGTGCAATGGATGTTCGAGTGGTTCCCTACTGAAGAATTCATCATACGGTCTAGGGATACTCCATTTCTTATACTGATTGGTTTAAGTGGGAACTACCCATATGTCCCTATTCGGGTAATGAGACAGGCAGGTAGAAGATAGGTTATACCAAGGGCCGACAAGATGAGTCATTACCGGGCTGACTTCTAGGCTGACGATAGTCCGTACAAGTGTCAAGCCCAGCACATGTGGCATAGCAAGATTGTCTTGGGAAAAGATACCATTGAGCCAGATCGCTACCATGCTGGTTGTACTCCACATTACCTAGGCTGGTTGGAAGACAATCACAACGATTTGGGTCAGCCCGGATTTGTTCGAGGTCATAGGATCATTGATGAAAAGGCGGAAGCGCAAGTAAAGTACAACCAACTGCGCAAGAGGATGTGGGAATGTGAAAATGAACACTGGGAAATACAAGAAGCCAACCAAAAGCTAATCGGAGAATGGAAAGACATGGCTGTCAGCGCCAACAAACGTCTAAGCTATTTGGAGCGGGGCATAATGGAGCTGGAAAAGAAGTTTCTAAAGAGAGTAGAAGATTGCCGGGTTGCTGAAGGAAATGAAGGCGGACATCTGGAAAGGGCCTATTTGCTGCTGGGATTGCGCGAGCTAGGAGAGCTGTACGAAGGAGCCAACGTTGCCGAGTCTGGGGAAGGTCCTTCTGGGACCAAGTAGATAGGAGTTATTCTTTGCTTCGCAAATGTAATAGGGCCTATGGCCACTAGTGACATCTTTATTTCTGTTATTTAGTATCGTTTTGGGATCGTCTTATTTTTCATCAATAAAATGAGGCATTTAGCATTATAAGTTCTCCAAATTTATTTGTCGCTAGGCCTACCTCGGGCACAACGAGGCTCCCAAATTAGGATACGATTTATACTCTTGCACTATGTGTTTAAATACTGCAATGTTTTCTCCTCAGGATCCACACTAACTTGTTACCTTTTTGTTTTTACTTTTTGTTTTATTCCCCTTCCCCAAAGGTTAGTTCGTGCATTCTGGCATCGTCATCTTACTCCACAAGATCCAAGGGCCCTCCACCTCCTCCTCCTCCGAGTCCTATCAGAAACAGGAACAAGGGAAAAATGGAAGACTTGAGCAATATCAGGAAGGAGAACTCAGTTGAAAGGGTAGAGGTTCCCCAGGGTATTCAGGTTTCCAAGGAAAGTGCCTCCCAGCTCGAACAAAAGTTATTGAAATTCCAAGAAGAACTGGACCAAGTTCGGAATTTGGCAAGCTTGTCATTTTCCCTCACTACCCCAGATGTCAACTTCCCCAACACTCAAAATCCCGCACCACCACAAAACATCCCGAAACCACAAAACCAATCCGCTCATCACCACCACTGCAACATATGCCACACTTCAAGCAACACCCCACTGCTCATCCCTGAACCCCTAAATTTCACAAATGATCATCACCACAACACCCCTATCTATGTGGAAACCATACCACACCCCATTCAGCCCACCTCGAGCACACCTGAGTCTGATGATAAAGACTCTCTTATTAAGAATCTGGCTGCGGAACTTAAGAAGCTGACTAGCAGAGTGCAGGGTGTCGAAGGAAGCAAGGGGATCGAGGGATTGAATTACGAAGACCTCTGCATTCAACCAGATGTCGAACTACCCAAGGGGTACAAACCTCCAAAGTTCGAGATGTTCGATGGCACCGGGGATCCCAGAGTTCATTTAAGGACATACTGCGACAAACTGGTCGGAGTAGGAAAGGATGAAAAGATTCGCATGAAGCTCTTTATGAGGAGTCTGAAAGGGGATGCCCTATCTTGGTACATTAGCCAAGACCCGAAGAAGTGGTCGAATTGGGTAAGTATGGCGTCCGATTTCATGGACAGATTCAGATTCAACACGGAGAATGCACCAGATGTGTTCTACATCCAGAACTTAAAGAAGAAACCCATGGAGACATTCTGCGAGTATGCTACTCGTTGGAGGTAAGAAGCCGCTAAGGTCAGGCCAGCTTTAGAAGAAGAACAAATGAACAGGTTTTTCGTCCGGGCTCAAGATCCACAGTATTATGAGAGGTTGATGTTGATCGAAGGCCAGATCTGACATCATCAAACTAGGGGAAAGGATCGAGGAAGGTATTAAAAGTGGAATGGTCACTAATTTTGAAGCATTGTAGGCTACCAACAAGGCTCTACAGTCTGGTGGCACGTCCAAGAAGAGGGATGTGGGTGCCGTGATGGCTGCACAAAGGACAAAATCCCCAACCAAATACCAAACCTATCCACTCACATATCAGCCTACCCTAAATTACCAAACGCCCTCGCCCGCTTACCAAGCTCTACCACCTACTTAGCAATCATCTCCACCTCCCACATACCAACCCACTTCACCTAGATATTCCCAACCCGCACACGTCTACCAAGCCTACAATACCCAACAAGCTCACTACCAATCACCTCCCACTCGCCAAAACTTCCCTAGACCTCGACCAAACTTCGACCGCAGACCTCCTAAACAATACACCGCCATCGCCGAACCAATCGACCAGCTGTATGAAAGGCTCAAAGCTGCTGGTTACGTCACCCCCATCCCTGCCATAACTCCAGAAAATCCTTCCCAATGGATCAACCCGAACAAAACCTGTGCATACCATTCCGGCATGAAGGGGCATACCATTGACGAGTGCCGCTCGCTGAAGGATAAGATCCAAGCTTTAATCGACAACAAGATCATCGTGGCAAACGATCCTGCTCCTAATGTTCGCAACAACCCTCTGTCTGACCACAAGGGGGGGGGCATTCACATGATAGAGATAGAAGATGATTGGGATCCCAAAAGATCGATTGGATTGATTGCTGAAGGTGACGAGCCAAAGAAACCAACAGTCACACTTAATTCGATTGTTGTCCAGATCCAGCCTTCTAAGGACGCTGAAGTGAACATGTCTATACCACTTGAGTTCGAAGTACCTCCTTCTGCAAAGGCGCCAGGACCAATTGAGGTCGAGTTTGGATCCCCAAAGACACCTGTACCATTCGAAGTGGCTGTGTTGCCGTCCAAAGCAAAGGTACCCATTCCAGTAACTATGACAGCCATAGCACCATTCCATTCGAAGGCCATTCCTTGGGATTACACAGCCGAGGCGAGAAGGAAAGGGAAAACCAAAGCTGGAGAAGCAATTGCAACAGAGGGTATGACGAGAACCGGCAGGGTTTATACTCCAGAACATCTAGCTGAGTCCAGTAAGCAAGCCTCTGGACGACCAAGCGTCAATGAAACTGGGTCTGATGACCTCCGGAGGAAGATACAAGCAAAGGAGTACTCAGTCATCGATCAGCTGAACAAGACGCCAGCCCGGATCTCCATCCTAGCTCTGTTGCAAAGCTCCGATGCGCATAAGAATGCCTTGTTGAAGATACTGAGTGAGGCATATGTACCCAGCAACATAACTGGAGGAGAAATGGCGAACATGGTAGGGCAAGTATTGGAGAGTCACAAAATCACTTTCCTGCCACCGGAAGGGCTGAGCCACAACAAAGCATTGCACATCACTGTGCAGTGCGAGGATCATTTCATCACTAGAATTCTAATTGACGGAGGGTCCAACCTCAATATTTTTCCATTGTGACTCTCAGAACATTGGGGAAGAGCCTGCATGAGATCAGGGATGGAGCCATCAATGTCAAAGCTTTCGATGGTTCCCAAAGGTCCACTATTGGGGAAATCAGTTTATGTCTACAAATGGGACCGACTTGGTTCGGCGTTGACTTTCAAGTAATAGACGTCCCAGCATCATACAACTTGCTTCTGGGACGACCTTGGATTCATGCCGCTGGAGCTGTAGCATCGACCCTACACCAGGCAGTGAAGTTTGAATGGAATCACCAAGAGGTGATTATTCACGGCGACGGTAGCAATCCCATATACAGTCGCCAGACTATCCCGGCAACCGGAGGAAGAAGGAAGATAGGCGGAGAAACTTACTATCACATTGAGCGAGTCAACGCCGTGGACAAGGATAAATGGTGGGATAACAAGATTGAAAGTATACTGAATTGGAGCGAATATGAACCTGGCAAGGGGCTCGGTAAGAACCTCCAGGGAATTACCAAACCTATCAAGCTAAAGAAACATGGTACCACTTTTGGCCTGGGATAGGAATACACTTAGGAGGAGTTCAACCACTGGTCGCCACCATGGCGAAGTCCCTACTATCCACTGGGGAATCCGATACCTTGCCTGGAGCAGAATTTCCAGCCAGCCGATGTCATATATGGGTCGGAAGAAGAAGAAGCACTGGCGGCAATGAGGAATTTGTTTTTGGAAGATGATAACATGGACTGTTGCGTCATTTTCGAGGAGGAAGGGGAGGAAGGACCTTCCATACAAGCCGTGAGCCGAGGAGCATGCCTCGACAATTGGACCGTCAGAACCACCAGGGCCCGGAAAGCTTCGGGGTAGTAAGGCTGAACAAAGCACCATGCATCATCTTTATTTTACTAGTCAATTTTCTTTCCGCATTTTAATTTCGAAATAAGAGCTCCAATGTTCAGAACAATTATGAAATTTATCAAAGCATTTTAGTTTCTCATAAATCCGCTCTTATTACTTTTCATCGTTTACTTTATTTACACAACATTACTATTACTTATCTTGATGAACCGACGATTGTGACTTGCAATGAGACAACGCAACAAACGGATATAGACTCAGAAGAAGATGATATACCAGAAGAGGTTGTTAAAGAGGTTGAGGATTTCGAAAATAGACCTAAATCCAACTTGGACGAGACTGAGGTTGTTAACTTGGGAAACACAGAAAATGTCAAAGAAACGCGCATCAGTGTTCATCTGTCACCATTAGAAAAGGAGGAGTACACGGGATTCCTAAGAGAATATGAGGACATATTCGCTTGGTCGTATAATGATATGACTGGTCTCAGTACATCTATTGTAGCTCACAAGTTGCCAACACATCCGACATGTCCGCCGGTAAAGCAGAAGCTCAGAAAGATCAAACCTGACATGAGTTTGAAAATTAAGGAAGAAGTCACCAAACAAGTCAAAGCCAAGGTTCTCAGGGTGGTGGAATATCCGACGTGGTTAGCCAACATTGTGCCAGTACCGAAGAAGGACGGGAAGGTCAGAGTCTGTGTCGACTACCGGGATCTCAACCGGGCCAGTCCGAAAGATGACTTCCCCTTGCCGAATATACACATCTTGATTGACAACTGCGCCAAGCATGAGTTGCAGTCATTCGTTGATTGTTTTGCTGGGTACCATCAGATATGGATGGATGAAGATGACGCGGAGAAAACGGCTTTGATTACGCCGTGGGGGATGTATGGTTACAAGATGATTCCGTTTGGATTAAAGAATGCTGGGGCCACCTACATGAGGGCCATGACCACAATTTTCCATGACATAATACACAAGGAGATCGAGGTGTATGTAGACGACGTCATCATCAAATCCAAGAAAGCTGCTGATCACCTGGGAGATTTGAGGAAATTCTTCAATAGACTGAGAAGGTACAATCTGAAGCTGAACCCTGCCAAGTGTGCATTCGGGGTTCCCGCCGGAAAACTACTTGGGTTTATCGTGAGTCGCCGAGGAATAGAACTGGATCCATCAAAGGTTAAGGCCATTCAAGAATTGCCACCGCCAAAGAACAAGAGGGACGTGATGAGTTTCCTGGGGAGACTCAACTATATCAGCCGGTTCATAGCTCAGTCCACTGTCATTTGTGAGCCGATCTTTAAGATGTTAAAGAAAGACGCCGCTACCAATTGGACTGACGACTGTCAGAAAGCTTTCAACAGAATCAAGGAGTACCTGTCAACACCGCCAGTTTTGGTCCCGCCCGAGCTGGGTAGACCTCTATTACTCTACCTTGCAGTGTTGGATGGGGCGTTCGGTTGTGTTCTTGGGCAGCATGATAAAACGGGGAGAAAAGAGCAGGCCATTTATTATCTCAGCAAGAAGTTCACCCTTACGAGGCCCAGTATTCCTTACTAGAGCGCACCTGTTGTGCTCTGACTTGGGTAGCTCAGAAGTTGAGGCATTATTTCTGTGCTTACACTACGTATCTCATATCAAGAATGGACCCATTGAAGTATATCTTTCAGAAGCCCATGCCCACTGGCAAGCTGGCCAAGTGGCAGATCCAGCTAAGTGAATTTGACATTGTCTACGTGACTTAGAAAGCAATCAAAGGACATACACTAGCGGATCACCTCGCTGAAAACCCTGTGGACGGAGAATACGAGCCTCTGAAGACGTATTTTCCCGATGAGGAGGTATCCTTCATAGGAGAGGACATTACAGAATCCTATGACGGGTGGATAATGTTTTTCGATGAAGCAGCAAATTTCAATGGATTTGGCATAGGAGCAGGCCTAGTATCAGAAACCGGCCAACATTATCCGGTATCCGCCAAACTCAGGTTCCCATGCACCAACCATATGGCTGAGTACGAAGCTTGCATCTTGGGGCTCAAGATAGCCATTGACATGAACGTCCAAGAGCTGCTAGTAATTGGAGATTCAGATTTGCTTATACATCAGGTCCAAGGAGAATGGGCGACCAAGAATTCCAAGATACTCCCTTATCTGCATCATGTACAGGAGTTGAGGAAGAGATTCACAAAGGCAGAGTTCCGACATGTTCCCAGGGTCCAGAACGAGTTTGCCGACGCATTGGCTGCCCTATCATCTATGATTCAACATCCAGATAAGAACTTCATAGATCCTATTCCGGTAAAGATTCATGATCAGCCAGCTTAATGTGCTCATGTCGAGGAAGAAGCGGACGGAAAACCATGGTTCCATGACATCAAGGAGTATTTGACAACAGGAGGATATCCGGAACTTGCAAACGCTACTAAGAAACACACACTTCGGAGGTTATCTAACAACTTCTTTCACAGCGGAGGAATCCTATATAGGAGGACTCCCGATTTGGGATTACTAAGGTGTGTCGAAGCAAAGGAAGCATCCAGGCTAATAGAGGAAATTCATGCAGGGACCTGTGGTCCACATATGAATGGTTCTGTCTTAGCAAAGAAGATACTCCGAGCAGGATATTTTTGGATGACTATGGAAACGGACTGCATCCAGTTTGTCCGAAAGTGCCATCGCTGTCAGATACATGCAGACATGATAAAGGTGCCTCCAAATGAGCTTACTGCAACAAGCTCGCCATGGCCGTTCGCCGCTTGGGGAATGGATGTTATCGGACCTATCGAGCCTGCCGTATCAAACGGGCACAGGTTCATTCTTGTGGCAATTGATTATTTCACCAAATGGGTTGAAGCATCATCATATAAGGCAGTGATTAAGAAAGTCGTGGCAGACTTTGTCCGCGACCGTATCGTTTGTCGGTTCGGCATCCCAGAGACAATCATTACTGATAACGGTTCCAATCTCAACAGTGACCTGATGAAAGCAATGTGTAAAACATTCAAAATCAAACACAGGAATTCAACAACCTATAGACCTCAGATGAATGGAGCTGTAGAAGCGGCCAACAAGAATATCAAGAGGATACTAAGGAAGATGATAGAAAAACATAAGCAGTGGCACGAGAAGCTATCATTTGCTTTATTGGGATACCGCACCACAGTTCGCACATCAACTGGTGCAACTCCTTATATGTTGGTTGATGGCACGGAAGCAGTCATCCCTGCCGAAGTAGAAATTCCATCCCTAAGGATCATGCAGGAAGCGGAACTTGACGATGCAGAATGGGTGAAGAGTCATTACGAGCAGTTGGCTCTTATAGATGGGAAAAGAATTAATGCAGTTTGCCACGGTCAACTTTACTAGAACAGAATGGCCAGAGCCTTTAACAAGAGTGTAAGACCAAGACGATTCACACCAGAGCAGCTGGTGTTAAAGAAGATTTTTCCATATCAAGATGAAGCCAAAGGGAAGTTCTCTCCTAACTGGCAGGGTCCATATATGGTTCATCGGTTTCTGACAGGAGGACCTCTCATACTTCAGAAATGGACGGAGAAGTCTGGCCAAAGCCGATCAATTCAGATGCAGTGAAGCGATACTATGTGTTGTCATTTATGATTTCTTTATGATGTAATTTGAACTACGCCTGACCTGATTCCCGTTAAAGAGGGGATACGTAGGAAGCCCTATGGGTTCGGTCACAATTCAATAAAATTTTCATTTCCCCCAACATTGGAAACTGGGGCAAAATTTTGAGGAGGACCCTCAAAATTCCGAAGATGATTTTTCAGCCATTCATTGCACGCAGCTGTTGGAAGCACCAGCCCAGTAAACTAGGGCAGAATTTTGAGGAGGACCTCAAAATCCGAAGCGAGAGAGGTTGCAATGTCTTGAACCGCGTCGCAGTCGTTGGTTCATCTAAAAAAAACTATTATTTTCAATTATGTATTTACATTATATTTTTAATAAATCATGCATGGCTACCATCAAAATTGCTTTGCTTAGCGACGCTACCCCAATGAAAACAAGAGCCGAGCAGGACAAGCGAAGTCCACGGGAAGACGAACTACCTTCCCCTCTTTTTACAAAACTCACGATTTTTCTTTGGATGCAGGCACTCAGGTCGCAAAATCATTAGATATATCTATGCATTCATACTTTTTCAGGAATACAACTTCTCAGAATCATCACCTATTTGCAAGTGCTATCTGCCCACGGTATCCCCAACAGCCAAAACCACACAATTAGTTATCGGCCGTCATATATCAGCTAAGAGATTTCATCACTATTCGCCTTTTATTTTCCCGCATTGCATAAGGCTACCTTTCTGCCTTCCGAGACTAAGCATTGTCTCCATCTGCATTTCCCTGCATTGCATAAGGCTACCTTTCTGCCTTCCGAGACTAAGCACTGTCTCCATCTGCATTTCTCTGCATTGCATAAGGCTACCTTTCTGCCTTCCGAGACTAAGCATTGTCTCCATCTGCATTTCTCTGCATTGCATAAGGCTACCTTTCTGCCTTCCGAGACTAAGCTCTGTCTCCATCTGCATTTCTCTGCATTGCATAAGGCTACCTTTCTGCCTTCCGAGACTAAGCTTTGTCTCCATCCTGCATGGCTGAAATATCGCCACTTTATTTTTTCTTGCATGGCTGAAATATCGCCACTTCATTTAAACCCTGCACCGGCTGAAATATCGCCACTTTATCTTTCTTGCACGACTGATATATCGCCACCTTTGATTTACGTCTTGCATCGGCTGAAAGATCTCCACCTTCTGCATTTCATGGGCTGAAAGATCGCCAAATTGTCCAAAGGCGTCATTGTTCGGAGGCACCATTTTCATAGCCCGAGAACGCCATGCCATGGCCTGAGGACCTCATTTTACCTTTTGCATATCATTATTCAAAGGCATCATGGTTCGGAGGCATCATTCTCATAGCCCGAGAACATCATTTTATAGCCTCCAAATCCTTTATTATACGCTTCATGGCCCAGGACGTCATGGTCTGAGGACGTCATCTTAACCGTCCAAAGACAGCATTCATGGTCCAATGGGAACTTGCATCACGTTTAAATTTATGCACAACATATGTTGGTATTATTCGTTTGCTGGTACACCGGCTATCAACAGCCATCTCAGCAGGAGCGATCCCGCTCCAGTTCCCGCAGCCTATCAGACTTCAACCACTTTTCTCAACCTAAACACCGCGTCCGTTCTTTTCAAAAAACCTCCATCGGCATATTCCGTCAATGGACCCTAAACTACATATGGCCTGATTCCTGTAAGACCAGGGATATGTAGGCAGCTCAGGAACCAGAGCTCGATCAAATCTTTTCAAATCGTTTCTTTCGGTCAAAATTGGCCATCATATCTTTACCCGACAACTCTTTCATCCTTCTCGGGTAAAGAGGGGCAGCTGTTGATACCCAATTTTTCCATATGTCTTTTTTTTATACTCAAATACTTTCAAAATAGCATGTGTATGCATATATAAGCATGCCCAAGAGTTTTGGTATTTTTCCCTAATTTTTAAGATTTTTAAAATCAATTTATTATCTATTTTAGCAGTACAAAATCCAGTAATTGCTCTCAAAATTATCATTTTTATGAATAATTTATTTCCATTCTCATATTTACACCAAAGTATAATTAAGGTGATTTTTGCATATTTTTACAAATTTATTTGGTATTTTTGAAAGCTAATTGCA
>NW_017672417.1:0-3089 GCF_001879085.1 Nicotiana attenuata | reverse complement strand
TTTGGTAAGTGTTTTGGGTGCTGGTATTGGTCAGGGACCCAATGGGGGCCCTAGGGAGCTTTGCCGCACCCTGACCATGTTTAGGCTGTGAAACTCGAAAGGAGTGAGGTTGGAAGATTGGGCCTGATTGAAGGCTCCCTATAAAATAACTTCTTATTTTTATTCTTTATCACTTTAATTCGGCTATCATTGGTTTGTAATAATTGGTAAACGAATGATTGGGGTTATAGTGAAATGGGGGTTATGCATGCTTAGTTTAGGTAATGGGTAGAAAACATGCTTATAGGATTTTATTTACTTATCTGCGAAATAGATAACCTGTATAGGACATGCATCTCATACATTAGAGATCCTGCTCTAGGTTCTTTACTTTCAGCCTGTTATTATACTCATTTCATAACCATGATCAGTTAATAACAAGCAAACAACTGTTATAAGAATATTGTTGCATTCTCATAATCATTAGCATTTAGAAATCATGTTTTAGGAACTCCTATGTGCATTAGACATCCTGTTGTTTAGGGTTTTATACTTGTCTGAGTTGCAATTATTAAACGCCTCAGTAGCATGCTTAACCTAATAATACAAGTATGGCTAACTGTATGTGTACCCTTTTAAAACTGGAAATCAAATATGCATGTTCACCCTTTAAGATAATTAGGCAATACGTATGACGCCTAGGCAAACTTTAGGCCTAATAAGAATTAATTAACCATATTTTTACCGGTTTAGGACTAATCAGCCTCTTTTAATTTTGAACTCTACCGCTCCCATTCTTGCTTTGACTCCCTGAAGTTCACTCTGTTTTTTTATTAAAACTCCCGCTCTATCTGGAAACAAATCTTGAAATTGTGCATCTATTTACTCTCACTGATTTTCTGACTCTTGTTCTATTATGTTTTCAAACTACTGGGTTACCATTCTCTGCCCAGAATCGTGTTGTTTTGAATACTTGTCCTACATCTCGTTAAGATACTGCCACTACTTTATTTTCAAAAACCATGCTTTAACGGTTCTTTTACTAACTCAACTACTGTTACCTATTCCCTTTTTTTTAAACTCACATCTTTGAGACCTTAAATGTGTTTGAGACGTGCTAATTACGTGCTCACTTGTGGAGGGATCTGTGAGCCTTTATTTGTCTTTGTATGCTCCCTTATGTGCGGTCCTATTTGTTATGTATGTCGCTTAGCATTTTGTCCTTTAAACCTAAGGGTTCAGCCTAGTCCTTACCTTGTAGGAATAGTGGTCCTAAATACCCTTTAGGACTTATAGGACAGGATGGGTAATAGCACGCAATAAATATTCGTGACCAACCCACGCATTTTAAATACCTTAACGGGGTGGGAAGGGTAGATATGGAGATGATGACCGATGCGCTAATATCTCATGTAGCCCCTCTTCTGAGGAATGATTACTGGATATTGCATTTACGTGATCCATATTAATCATAAACCTAGGACCCCCTTCCCTTTTCTTTTTTTTTGTCTGCTTTCTTTAGAAATTGTTTAAATCTTTCATAAATTTCCACCCTCTTTACTTTCCCTTACAGTTTCAACTTATTTGCAATGCTATATGCAACCCTCTTCTATTTAAGCCCTTAATTGCTTACTTGATTATGTGAAGTCACAATTATAACATGGCCGGGAACCACACTAGTGGATCTTGAGGGGTGCCTAACACCTTCCCCTCGAGATATTTTCTAGCCCTTACCCAAACTCTGGTTATTCAACTCAAACCCTTTTAGTGTCCTAATGCACTTTAATCGTTAGGTGGTGACTCTTCAATTCCAAAAACCCAATTCCCAAAAGGGAACGAGTTGTCCTCCCAAGTGTCGTAAACTCGATTTCGACTTAGAAAAAGGGGGCATCGACAATAGAAACACCTTCCATTGCATTGACTTGCCGCGGGTTTTGGACTTGTTGCAATTGCGCCTTCGCCAATTCATTCATAGTTGTTGTAAGCTCGGCAATAGCTTCGCCATGATCGTTCAATTCCTTGTGCAAATGGATGACCGTGGGGTCACCTTGGGGCACATTCGCTCGGCTTTGCCATGCCGAAGAGGTGTCGGCCATTTCATCAAGTACTTCACATGCCTCTTGGAAAGAAAGTTTCATAAAGTTCCCTCCGGCCAATTGGTTCACAATGCACTGATTCGTGGTGTTGATGCCCCGATAAAAAGTTTGTTGTATCATCGCCTCGGTCATGTCGTTATTAGGGCACTCCTTCACCATTGTTCTATATCTTTACCATATTTCGTGCAAAGGTTCTGTTGGCATTTGCTTGAAAGCTAGAATCTCATCCCGAAGAGCTGCCATATGACTTGGAGAAAAGAACTTGGCATTAAATTTGTCCACCAATTCATCCCATGTGGTGATAGAATGATTTGGGAGCCTTTCTAACCAATCCAACGCTTTACCCCGAAGAGAAAACGGGAAAAGCCTCAATCTCAACGCATCCTCTGACACGTTTGTTTGTTTGCTGCCCCATCATGTATCTATGAACCCCTTCAAGTGCTTGTATGCATTTTGATAGGAGGCGCCCGTAAAATATCCTCATTGCTCGAGCATGGTGAGCATGACATTTGTGATTTGAAAGTTCCCCGCCCGGATTCGGGGAGGAATAATGGCACTCGCGTACCCTTGATTAGGGAGAACTCTTGGGACTGCTCTTGGCGGTGGCGGAGGAGGGTCTGAAATAGGATTGTTGTCATTGGCCTGATGGCCTCTACGTGGAGCTTGAGGTACGGGAACCTCATCATGATCAATATCTTCTACCTCCTCCCCGCCATGGCATTGCCAATAGGGTCATTAGCATTTAAAGCCATAGTACCTGAATCATCGACACAAACAAAATTAGTAAACAAGAAGGAAAGAGAAGCAAAACACAAAACGAAATAAACAGATAGTCAACACCGTAAGCTCCCCGGCAACGGCGCCAAAAAGTTGGCCGCAGCCAACTTGACACTACACCAAGGTAGGAAGAGCGGGTCGCAATAGCTTTTACCCGAATAGTGGTCGGGATCGATTTCCACAGGGAGCTAGTAGTGGAGTTGGATTTTCTGTCTAGTTTAAAGATGTGTTTGTGCT